>NC_089494.1:254096089-254397339 GCF_036850765.1 Saccopteryx bilineata
CAATCACCCGTTCCTAAAAGAGTGGATAGCACATTATAAACTCAATAAATATTAATGTATCACAGATATTTCTGTGTTTATTATCCTTCCCCACTAGAATATACTCTTCTTGAAGGCAGAGACCATTCCCCATACTACTCAATGCTGGAACAATGCTTGAAAGTAAGTGACACCTCAACAATTACTTGTTAAGGAATGAGCATTGTTTGTGATACACATTCTTACATGAGTAATTTAAACATACATTAGGTCAGTGGATGGTGTGGTTTTTCTTTTACTTGAATGCTTTTCGTTTTCATGCATCAAAGATGAAAGGCCTGGGATTCCAATGATGGAAGTAGATTCATCATTTTATGTTCATGTACAGGTCATACCCCCATCACTCCAGCCCATACAGCTCTCTTTCTTTGTGGCACTGTTTGAGCACCACTGTTCTAAACAGGACTCACTCCTCTGAAGGTAAAACTGGAGGCAATGCTTGAGGTCAGAGCTGAAGGAGCAGTTATGAAGATACAAATGGTCCTGAAATGAAGGAGAGGAGACGTAGAGGATGTGGGGAAAGAAAGTTAATCTTAGAGTCGAACGATGCTAGTAGCAATGTCTTCCATGAGATATAATAAGAATATTCTAAGACCTGAAGCTAGAGGATGCAAGCGGAGCTCAAAGAAGTCAAATGGAGAGACCACACTGATTTTGGCAGATGAGGGCTTCTGCGATACAATCCTTCTTGAAGGTCCAGAAGCTGTTATACCAGTCCCTCTTTGCCTATCTAAAAGAAGCCAGATGTTTCTGACTCTAGATGCTATTCTCAATTAGATGTGGACATTTATTTCACAAGAATTACTCTCTGAATATTAAATAAGTATAAAATCAGAAGCAAAGATAACTACAGAAAATAAAAGTGATATATAGTTTTTGTATATATAATCCTATATTTATAGGTCTTTTATATTTTTACGGTTTACTATTATTTGGAAGAGTATTTCTTTCATGCCATTCTCCACCACTTTAATAATATAATGTCAGGGATACGTTTTTAACCGCCATCTATTTTTTTAATTAATCATTTAAAGTTAATTCAGCAAATGTTTATTGAGCTAGTTTGATTACAGTCAGCACGATAGGTCCTGGGTAATAATGGTCTCTGCCCCGTGGACTTTATGTTCTCATTGAAGGAGGCAGACATTAAATACACAAGATAATATTCAACATCGACAAGGGCCTCCTAGAAAGTAAAAAGCCCTGAGGTGGTAGTGATGGGGGATGGGAGGATGGTGCTCCGCAAGATAGGGTTAAGGTTTTAGGTTGAAAGAAACCAGGAAGACTGCTCCAATCATAGAGATTACAAGTGCAAAGACCGCAAGGCACAAATCAAGTTGGTCTGGTCATGGAACTGCAAGGTGAACAACTTGACTGCAGCCCAGTGAGCAAAGGTGAGCGCCATAGCAGATGATGTTAGAGAGCTGGGCAAAGGGAACATCATGCTAAGTTTTGTAAGCTATAATTAGGAAGCTTGGATCTCATTCTCAGTACATTGGAAGCTTCTGAACAGGGGAGGAATTCAATCTGATTTACATGTTTCATAGATGGCTCTAGAACCCATTATAGGAAGGTAAGAGGGAAAGACCAGTCAGAAGACCATGTTCCAGGTAACCAGGTGAGAGGTGATACGGGTTGTAACTAAGGTTATGCAGTGAGGATGGAGATAGTACTTGTAGAAAATGCTAAGATTTAGATGTAGTGCTAACTATGAGGTTTTGGCTTGAGCATCTGGATTGATGTCAATATTAGTCTATATGGATCAGACTGTGCTGAGTAAGAAATGGGTTGGGATAAGATAGTCATTCATACCATTATTAATATGTTTCTAAGGTCACACTATATTGTATCTCTGTCATAGGTATAAAAAGGTCAGAGCAAGTTTGGCTAGAGATATATAGTTGGAAGCCATAGCATATAATTGATATTTAAAACCACTAACTTGGAGGTGATGTCCAGAGCAAAGGTATATAGAGAGAAGAGAATAAAACCCAAGATCATTCTTGGGAATCAAATATTTGAAGGTCAGATAAGAATGAGGTATAGCCTGACCAGGCGGTGGCGCAGTGGATAGAGCGTCAGACTGGGATGCGGAAGTACCCAGGTTCGAGACTCCGAGGTCGCGCGCGGGCTCATCTGGCTTGAGCAAAGAGCTCGCCAGCTTGGACCCAAGGTCGCTGGCTCCAGCAAGGGGTTACTCGGTCTGCTGAAGGCCCACGGTCAAGGCACATGTGAGAAAGCAATCAATGAACAACTAAGAAGTCGCAACACTCAATGAGAAACTGATGATTGATGCTTCTCATCTCTCTCTGTTCCTGTCTGTCTGTCCCTGTCTATCTCTGCCTCTGTAAAAAAAAAAAAAAAAGAATGAGGTATAGACAAAAATGCATACCAGTTGGATAAAAGGAAAGCTGTAAGAATATGGAACCCAGAAAATGAGAGTGTTTCAGATATGGAAGTATTTATTTCTGGGGAATAATACCAAAATGTGTAGGAAGACTGAGGACAGATAATAATGAATTTTACTTCTCATTTTGGATCATTGTTGCCTTAATACACATATTTCAAAAGGTGGGTGAACACCTAGACACCCTGAGTCAAAGTTGTTCAACAACAAAGACACATAGAAAATTTTAAAAGTGGTCAGAAAGAAAGGACAGATTTACATGAAAATGAATTGTAATTATGATTAATTATACTCACAGCAGAATTCCCAGAAGCAGTATTAGAAACCTAGATTTAAAAAAAATCATATCTACAACAGTTACTAGAAGATTGCACTCTAGTGAAACTATCACTTAAGGATGGGCACCTCACACCCATTAGGATGGCTACTATGGAAACAAAAACAAAAATAAAAACAGAATTAACAAGTAATGTTCATGATGTGGAGAAATTGGAACACGTGTGCCCTGTTGACGGGAATAAAAAATGGGGAAGCAACTAAGGAAAACAGTATGATGCTTCCTTAAAAAATAACAATAATAGAATCACCAAATGATCCAGACATTTTTTTTTCCTTTGGAGCATATTCACTAAACAATTGAAAGCAGGAACTAGAATAGGTGTTTGTACATTCAAGGTTGTAACAGCCTTATTTGCAATAGCCGAAAGTTGGAAGCAATCTGTGTCCATTGCTGGATGATGAATAAATAAAATGAATGTATGTCTTACATTTTGTTTCTTCATTCTACAGGCTTTTGACTGTAGCTACAAATTTAAAAAATAGTTTGACATTTTTAAAACTCTAAAATCTCTCTGTGGTCCCTCTGCAGGAGTTGGCAGGCCACACTTTGAGAACTACTAGCACAAAGTGATCTGAGTACCAGATACTATGGTTGTAAAACTGAACCTAATAATGTAACACTTGCCAGGTGCACATGACTCTTCTATGTTTTTTTCAACACGCTAACCCTTAAACCTTCTCAACCACCTGCTAATAGAAGTACCGCTGCCCCTCCCCCCAATTTTACAGTCTTTAACTCATCTTCAGAGAGTACACGTCACGTTGCGAAAGGCTATGTAGCCCACCTGACTACCTGTCAGCGGAATGGGGAGAATCTCACCTGACCCCTCTTGAGCTAACCGGCCTCTCAATCTTCAGTAACGCTTAACACATTCTCTTTAGCAGAATTTAAAATTTTAATTTGTTCCTTTTCCTTACTTCTCCTGTAATGCTGGTTTAGACTGCATCAGAGTATTGGTTACTTGTTGGCATGTCTCCTTCAATTGCTGTAAGAACGCATTACTTACCTGTAATAGTATTGATTACTCACTCATTCCTTGCTCAAGAGCCTTATATTGGGATTTCCAAAAGAGTGGCCTAGTCTCTTAGTGTTTTTTTTTTATGTTTACAAAATACTTATTTCTCTCTTTTCATTTTTTATGCACCTCCAGAGGATCTAAAGGCAGGGTGGAAAGATAATTTCAGGTGGCCTTAAACATTCTCCGTTCGGTTGGATATCAATGTGAACACTGCCATGTCTAGTCTAGCTGGAGAACAAAGCAAAATATGAAATAAAAGTTGGATGCTTTAGGAATACCCAAGGCTGGAATCATTATGCTGTTTTAGTGTAGTACGTTGCAAATGTGGAGTTTTAGTGACAGGAAGGATCTTATGCTATCTATATTGAAAAAGTCTTAGTCGGTTTTGCCCAAAGTATTGCCCTCAACCCACTGCATCAAAACCCCTGCATGAACATCATAAATTCTTTAAAAAGGGAAATTTCCAGGCTGCAATTTGTCAAAGATACAGATTGTAAAGATCGGAGGCACAGTTCATAAAGTTGTATTTTTAGAAGTCTGCTCACATCACTCTCCAGTGGAATATACTTTGAGTACAGCTGATCTAGAGGATGGCGTCGCTGTAGGTCTAATCATGCTAGGAACACTTGCACCACAGGCTGTGTGCCCAGGCACTATTATGAGTGTTTAAAAATGTGATCTTGCTAGGTGGCAGCATCGGGAGAATCCAGGCAGACCACCTCCAGAGTCTACTCTTAGCCACTACACCGTATTTTCTTTAGCCTCATATAAAATGCTTAAGTTACCAGATATTTGCAAAGAAATAAGCCAGAACACTGAAATGTGGCTCCTTGCATAGTCTCTGCGACTATTTTGAATCAAACTGTCTGCAAAATCCCCTGAATTGAATCTCAAGCACTTAAAGAATATATACATATGTAGATTAACCAATGACCTGTACTTATTCAGGATCTTTTAAATGATTTCCAGAATATCGGCTATGGGGTGGCTTAATAGTAGAGGGAATTTAACCCATGAGCCAGGGGCCATCACACTAAAGAGTTCACCTCACAAATAAATACCAGAAGGAAGTGTAAGGACGCTGGATAGCTTTGG
The DNA here is from genome assembly GCF_036850765.1 of Saccopteryx bilineata. Classification (NCBI taxonomy): domain Eukaryota; kingdom Metazoa; phylum Chordata; class Mammalia; order Chiroptera; family Emballonuridae; genus Saccopteryx; species Saccopteryx bilineata. The sequence goes on from NC_089494.1 coordinate 254,100,989, forward strand.
GACCCCAGGGAAGACATTCATTGTGAGTACAGTAAACCTTCCCCCCTTCCTAGTCCTCCTGCGCAACCACTTCGCTCCCAGCCAAGTTCCAGATAATGGAGCCATGCCGCATCTTCAAGGAAAGGTTCTAACGCCTTCACTGAAGGGGAAGCACATTGACTTGTTGAAATGCTCTTGGGTTTGTGAATTGAAAAGAGAAAATAAAATAAAAGCGTGTAATGAAATAACATCCACCTCAGGTACTGATTTCTAAAATAGGGGATCAGTGTAAATACAGCCAGTCTCCATCTCTGTCCTCTCAGAGACAGCCTGGCCCTCGAGGAGATTGATAGTAAATCCTTGGGAGCCGAAGAAGCCCGGTTATTGCAGGACGCTCACTCACATTTTCTCATCTGCATTGTATTCTCTTATAGTAGCCAGTGGTTGAGTTCAGGGTTGAGGGCAGACACCGACCACTGAAGAGGCTTCAACAAGTATTCGATGAAATAAAATTATGCTAGAAGCTATAAGTGAACACAGAGAATTCCGGTTGTAAATGAAAACAGTAAGGACAGCGGCACTTGCACCAGCGGGGCCACCTCAGGCTGTCCACGGGAGCCCAGCTCGGGCACAAGACTGTCGTCATTTCTGTTCTGTCTCTACCGCCTCGTCATGCGTTCTTGAGGAAATCACTTCACCTCTCTCTGTTTCAGTGTTTCCTAATTTGCAAAAGCTAGATAATAATATTGCTTACTGCATAGGCTATGGGCGGGATTTATAAATTAATTGATTAAGTGAAGGCTCTGAAACAGTACTGGCAAATAGCAAGAAATAGATGTGTTCAATATTATTATATTATTGCTCAGCAGAAAGATCCTAACATTTCTACTAAAGAACATAGGTCCAAAATGGCTAAGGCTACATGTTATATAATGATTCCGAATAGGGAAGGAAAATCGCTGGAGGCTTCGGTAATAATGTCACCAAGCTCAACCTTGGTTTAACCATGTACAGAATTTAGATGAACTGTCTCGGCCCTTCCTTTCGGATCTCACAGCTGTTGTGGTCATTAAATGAAATGATGTTTAGGAACAGTTTCATGCATTTATGAAGTACGATATATCTGCAAAATAGCAAGATGGTTATTATTATTATTTCATGAGAAGCCTTGAGAAGATAGCAGATCTCAAAAGAGGAGCTAGGAAAATAATTTTCTTACTGGAGGTTGAAGCAAGGTGCCCAAATGCACCTCAGTCATCTTTGCACTGAGTCCGTGGACAGGCAGAAATTTACTCTTTTGTGTGTGTGTGTGTGTGTGTGTGTGTGTGTGTGACAGAGATAGAGACAGAGACAGAGAGAGGGACAGATAGGGACAGACAGACGAGAAAGGAGAGAGATGAGAAGCATCAATTCTTCATTGAGGCACATTAGTTGTTAGTTGATTGCTTTCTCATATGTGCCTTGATGGGGGTGGGGTGGTACTTCACAGAAGGTGACCCCTTACTCAGGCCAGCAACCTTGGGTGCAAGCCAGTGACCTAGGGATTTAAGCCAGAGACCGCTGGGCTCAAGTCAGTGACCATGGGGTCATGTCTATGATCCCATGCTCAAGCCAGCAACTCCATGCTCAAGCTAGTGTGCTCATGCCAGCAGCCTCGGAATTTTGAACCTGGGTCCTCTGCATCCCAGTTTGATGGTCTATCTACTGTGTTATTGCCTGGTCAGGCAGAATTCACTCTTTTAAAAAAAATTCTTTCTCTTCTCTTAGAGATTTTTCATCTTTGTGATTCTATTTTTTTTATAATTTAATGATAAAAATTGAGAGAGAGAGAATTCAAAATTATTTTCACTCCATTACTACCAGTGTGCAGGACATTAAACTATTATCTGCTGGAAGACTGAGGTGTCTGTCAAATATCTCTGACAATTGTGGAAGCTGGCCCTCTACTTAATTAATAGCCTTTGAGTGTCATAGAGTAATAAATTGTCCTGAAATAGTCTAGTACCTTCATTCTTCCCTTTCAGAAATGTCTCAAATGACAAAGGAAAACAACATTTTAATATAATTCTTTCAAATGATATGAGGGAGTGTATATGAATGATATATATATATATATATCTCACACATATGATGCACATGATACATAAATATTTTCATCAGTATCATTATCATCATCAAAGAATTGCTACTTGTATAAACTTAACTCTCATTGTTTCTTTTGGTATAAGATTTGATTTACCATAAACTTTCTGTAGTTGGATATTGGGATTCTCTTGTTTTTGTTTTTAAAATCAACAGGTTTCTGATTAAAAGCACTAGCTTATTTTATTAAATTAACAGTTTTAAACACAAATTTCATGATTGTTCACTGAAAGCCCCTTTCAGACTTACAGATGATCCAATATATTTGGGGAGGAATAAGAGATTGAGATTAAACCCCAGATAAAGAGAGTTTTGAGGTGAAACCTTTGTAACTCCCCCGCCTACTAATTTATTGAGCTATCAACACCAGTGTAATTCGATTACATTGTGTTTGATAACCTCAATAGCTATTTTATATAATGTTACCTTTCTCTTCTGAGAAGGTTTAAAATGACTTGTAGATAACATTGCTTTCTGCTGCTCTGTTCTGTACTCAATGTCTAAATTGGGTCATTAGAAAAAAAATGAAGAAAATGTTGCATTTTTTAAAAGGCTTTTAACAACCTATGATTCAGGGAGCCAAAGTTTCCCAGAGCAGGGACCAGTCCAGAGATGCAGGGACCATCCAGAGATGCAGGGATCAGTCCAGAGATGCAGGGACCATCCAGAGATGCAGGGACCATCCAGAGATGCAAGGATCAGTCCAGAGATGCAGGGACCAGTCCAGAGATGCAGGTTGGGTACTTCAAGAGGTGAACCCGACCACATTAGCAGACTGTGTTTGAACAGGTTTGGACTGCAAACGGGGTTCAGAATCAGAAAATCCAGGTTTCATTCCAAGCTCTCTATCATTCTGTGTTCTCACTGAGCAGATTAGGAAACCAGGGTAATAAAAGATTCTGACATTATAGAGTTATTTTGAGACGGAATAAGAAATTCATGTCACAATGTTTCTAAATGCTAAAGCAGTTTAAAAACAAAACTTTATTTCCCTGGGTACAAAAGGCATCAGGAAACACCACAACATTTCTGGAGGCAACATAAAAGTGTGGTGTTCTCTCATGGTGAGGCACCCCCTGTCCATGATAGTTAAGAGTTCTGATTTAGAGTTCTGAAAGACACAGATAAAACAGTTTGGGGGCTCTGGTTTCATGCCATGGTCTCCTATTAGAGCCCTCCGCTGGCTTAGGAGACTAATTCCTCTCTTTGGTTTCTGCTTTTGCTTCACTTTGGTTTTCTGATTTTTTTTTATTATTTGTTTGTTTGTTTTGATATGCCTGCTAAACAATGCAATGAATCAGATTTTTAAAATATTTTACTTTCAAACACTTTATTGGTTTTATTGAGATGATCATTCAGGATGTATAGACTATCAAGATAGTAGAAATAGAAGTCTTCCCAATAAATCAAAACTCAAAGACAGAATACTAGCTTGTGCAGAGATCTGAGGTATCTGTATCACATAAATTGAGACAAGGTCAGCCTTTCATTATTCAGTGGCTGATAACTGACTTTACTGAATGTCACACATGTTCAAGGAAATATACTTCCTCTTACTACCTTACTATAATGTTTTGAATTGTGATCGCTGTTCTCTTTCTGTTCCCTTCACTGCTTTATTCCAAAATAAGGTCTTCAGCCCTTAAATGTATCTGTCTTTTAACCATCCTCAAAAATTCAGTGACATATTTTACCACAGAACATATATACAACTGGTTTAATGAAAGCTCGCAGCCAAAGGGGGTGGGGAGTGTTCAGGATGAGCTTGACACATTTGGTTCAAGTTGCTTTGCTTTTCCACTTCATACATTATTTTGATGTCTATGGGAACGACTTTATCCATTTTATGTCTCTGAGTATCTTTATGCATATTTTATAAGAATTTCGTTATCTCTGCTTTAAATATTTGGTACAAAGATGAGGGCTATATTTTTTAAGTGTGATTGGTATTAAAATTTAAGGTAAAATAAAATCTCAGGGAATTGCGTGCCCAAATGTTTATAACTGATAGGCAAAATAGCATTAGAGATTCAATTTGAAACATCTTTTAATAAACGTATTCACCCTTTCAATAAAAAAAAAATCTCTTAATAAACCCATCTCTCCTTCTTGCTAATCTAGTGAGGGATACCTTTATGGACCACCAAGAACACAGGAACTTTTTCATCTTCCTCCTCACCTTCCAGTCGTGTCATCCACACAGAGAACCAGAGCAGACATGGGCTAATGAAAAAAATCTGAAACGCACTTGCTCTTCTATTTCCCACTAAATTAATGGACACTGAGTGACAATTTTCCACGAACTTAACCTTCATCAGCCAAGAGGTACCGCTTGTCATTGTCAATGTCGCTTTTTAAACTCCTTTTGCGACTGGGCAGATGCGTTATCTGATTGATAATGACGATGAAAGTGATTTTCAATAAATGAGGTACCTGTTGGAGGAGGAATAGATACCATGGACAGGTGGGTTCTGAGGATCCCTGCGGCAAAGCTGTTCACTGACTTCCAAAATTATCTTTGCATTTGACAGTTATTCAGCAAGTCTCTTCTCGCAATAAGTAGATCCCCTGTGCTGCTTCCAAAGGCCGTGGCATTCACCTCGTTCCATTTCATGGAACAGGAGCAACTTGTTGGTTAGATAAAAATGAAGTTAGCCCTGCAATAGGTTGATTTTTACTCTCCATTTATAAGGTGATTGGAAATTTCATAGTAACGATCTCAAGTTCTGATATGACTTTTAAAGTCTATTGGGTAGAAACTTTTATTTTTTCCTTTCCAGGATGCCAGTTTAGGGTACTTATTTACTGTTCCTCATCTACACATGCTTTGTTTGCAATTTACTTCAAACAAGACCTCATCTGGTTTCTTGTTTTCCCCTTTGGCGGTTCACCTACAATAAATGATTTTTGACTCTCTAATGGGTGTTTCTTCCAGTCTACCACCAGCAGAGCTTCTTGTTGTCCTGACACGAACACGAACATGCAAACTGGAAAATTATATTTTATCCAACCTGCAGTGGTCTCTGTTTCTGGACCCAGGGGATTGTGTGTGTGTTTGTGTGTGCACACGCGCGCGTGCACACGTGTGTATTCCTTTCCTCCAAGACCAAGCTTTTCTGAGTAAAGCCCTGACCAATGTTTCTGGAAGGGAGAATTGATAGCGTACCTTTTCCAAGAAAAGTTTATCTCCAGATCTTTTTTAGATGCTATCTTGTCATACTAAAGCAGTCATGACAGGGTGTTAAAGAGTACTGCCCCTAAACCAATAACTACTTAAGGTGGCTCATTCTTCTGCTGACCTGCTGTGGCTGTTAATAGTCTAATAGAACCTACTGGTGCAAAGGATCAAGATATGAGGACAAAAAAAAAGTGACACTCATGATTTCTTTATTTAAAAACTTTCAAGAATAATATTGAATCAAATTTCCTAAAACTTATTTGCTGTTTTGTACATATAATTAAACTTATTCACTTAAGATTATATTATATTATATTACATTATATTATTAATTATATTAATTTTGGAATAATTACTTTAAGATTAATTCTGAAGTGGACTTCCTTAGTATAAATATAGTTCTTCTACTTTACATTTTACACAGCATGCTAAATCAATTTAAGAGGAAAAAACAAAGTTCGGTGTCCTTAAAACATAAGATGCAGGTTTCCACCTATGCCTTTTTCATAAATACGATATATTTTACCACTCTCTCAACAAAAAGTGAAGGCAACTTGGTGTTCAACAAAGCATTGCTATTCATCCATGTTGTAAAATGGACTGCTAGAAAGATTAACGGGTTGGATGAAACTACACACTACACTGGTTTTCATAAATACTTTGATGCTCCAAAATATGATAGATTTTATTGGATCAGTAAAATCTACTGGTTTACCAGAGTTTAATATCATATACTATAGCTTTCTATGCTGCATTCTAATTTTGATCATGATTTTTTCTTCAGGGCATAGCGCTTCTCTTTCCTTAGAATCGATTAGTTTCCTGTTTTGTTTTGTTTCCTGTTAGTATGGATAAACACCAAAAGAAAATTAAGGGGTCATAATAAATATGAATGTTTTCATTTACTATTCTACAGTAGAGAAAGATGCATTGAAATCTAACAGTAATTATAAATGTTCAAACATATTTGAACATCTTATGCATTTGTTGGATCATATTTGTTGAAAATCCCAGGGAAAACAATTTCTAATATTTAGTATTAAATGATCAGTTGAAATTTCCCAGTCAGATATATCATTTATACTCAACATCCTTCCCAGAACTGGTGGGTTAAGTGTAAGACTGGTGCTACTCTTACCCTGAAAGGAGGCTTCTTACCATGGGGTTTCCTTTGCCTTCTCTGCTCAGAACAAGCTCTGAATAAAGATTCCTCCTCCCAAATCATTTAATGGTAGAGCACTCGGTGTGTCTGAAACGACTATTTTGGTCCCTGCCAGGAAGATTCCATCAGCTTCTGTCTGTGCCACTTACCCTCTCTGTTGACTTAGCATTTCCTGAAATACAGTCCTCACTGACCTGGTACTCCAGGAAACACCAATTTAGCATGGTAAATTACCATTTTCACTGCTGCCTCAGCGTTTCCGGCAAAGGCTATTTTTTTCTTCCTTCATCCTGTCTGTCAGAGAGCTCTGGTTTTGAGGTGGATTTAAGAGTTCAGAACTATTACAGAACATAATGACAGGATGCCCTCAAGTGGCAACATTGTACCCAGAAAGCGCTAAGTGGTTTACAGCGTGGAGGCACAATTCTTCCTGTGGCCTCCTTCAATGGCATGGATAGCCTCTGACAGCTCAATAAACAGGGTAGCCAGCAGAAGCTGAGCAAAAGACAGAGAAGACATTCAGTGTACCCGAAAGGAGAGAACATGGCTTTAACCAGTAGGATTTCTCTGCAGGTCTCAAATTACCATCCCGTAAAATATTGACTGGCACTCTTCCTCACTGTCTACCTTGAGGTGTTAACAGCATCCAGTTGGTTATGGGGATTGTTTAAATGTATTTACTTAGGATCATTGACCTAAAAAGGTACATTTCACAATGACTTACATTTTACTAATTAACCACGGTGAACTTCATTTTTCTCATCGGTGAAAATAGATACACGAATACCCTGTAGAACAGTGTCTGATACAAAGAGGGGGAGCAAGGAGAGATTATTTTAATCCTATTCTATTTCTTACCATTAAGGATAACACAGCCAAGTACATGAGCTCAGAACTCAGCTGAAAAAAATCTGATACTACAAAAGGACCAGGACTGGAGAATGATGGACTGACACTAACGTGGCGACAGGGAATAAATCCCTTAGAGCTGCAAACTGAATGTTTTCCAAACTCATCTTGTTTTTCTAACCTCCAAATCTCTGCCTTTTTATCCCTAAAGTCTTATTTTTTCTTCTTTTGGTAAGTGAATCTACTCTGGTTAAAACATTCAGTTCCTCAAGTCTGCAACCTCAGAGTCATCCCTGAATCATCCCTTTTATTTCCCACTTGAATTATTTGGTTTTCTGAGTGCTTCCTCACCTCCTATCTGTCACCTCCTATCTACTGCCATTATGACTGCTTTTGTTCAGGGCCTCCGTGTTTATCACCCGACTGGTTTTTCCAACCTTACTGTACCTGTTGGGATTTATCTTTCCCAAATGCAGATATATGACCTTTATTCTCCACGTATGGCCAGCCAATTTATATATATTTAATTTAACAGGAAAAGAATCCACTCCTTTACAAGTTATAGAAGTTCTTTTCAATTTCTAAATCAGCTCTTTAGTTTTTTCTTTCTCTCTTTTCCTCTCTCCTTCTCTTGCATACTTCTTTCCTCCCTTCCTCTCTCCCTTCCTCTTTCCCTCCCTCCTTTTATCCTTCCTTCCTTCCTTCCTTCCTTCCTTCCTTCCTTCCTTCCTTCCTTCCTTCCTCCTTCTTTCCTTTCTACCTTCTTTCTCTCCCTTTCCTTCCTTCCTTCCTTCCATTTCTTTCCTTCCTTCTTTCCTTTTCTTCCTTCCTCCTTCTTTCCTTTTTTCCTTTTTTCTCTCCTTCCTTCCTTCCTTCCTTCCTTCCTTCCTTCCTTCCTTCCTTCCTTCTTTTCTTTCCTTCCTTCCTTCTTTCCTCCCTCCCTTCCTTCCTTTCTTTATTCTCTCTCCTTCCTTCCTTCCTTCCTTCCTTCCTTCCTTCCTTCCTTCCTTCCTTCCTTCCTTCCTTCCTTCCTTCCTTTCCTCCTTTCTTCTTCATGTTCCATCTGTACCTGATGACTTAAACATATTTTTCTTCCTTCCTCTGTTCCTTAGGTAGACTGCTTCACATATTTGCAACATCCATGACCCCAACTTACTTTAGAAACTCATACATTCTTTCACTCTATTCTGTTCATAATTTACCTCCCCATGAACACTAACAAGAAATATACCAATGTAGTTATTGATTGCTATGTGATAACTCATTCATGGCCTAAAGCAACAGCCGTCATTATGTTGTCTATCATCTGTATTCTGTGGATCAGGAAGAGGGTAGGAACTCAGGTGGGCAGTTCTGGTTTGGCCTTTATTAAGATCAAACTATGGCTGGAGCTGTAGTAACATCAGGTGCCTGGAACATCTAGGGCTGTGTGTGTGTGGTGTGTGGTGGTCTCAAAGCCTTGTTATGTGGTCTCTCCATTTGGGCTATTTCAGCTTTTTCTCAGCTTGACAGCCTCCATCATATTTTATAACCCTCCATCATATTTGGATTATAAAATACTATTTTCCTGTTTGAGTTCTCCTGGTTGAAATAGTCACAAAATGACACCCACTTTTAAGGAGAGGGGACATAGATCCTCTATCTTAGCAAAAGGAGTATCAAAAGAAGTTTGCAAAGATAATTGAAAACTTCTGTGCTGCCCCTGGCATGCCTCTCTTCATCTCTCTCTTAAGAATGATAGCCAAGCCTGACCTGTGGTGGCGCAGTGGATAAAGCGTCGACCTGGAATGCTGAGGTTGCCGGTTCAAAACCCTGGGCTTGCCTGGTCAAGGCACATATGGGAGTTGATGCTTCCTGCTCCTCCCCCTGTTCTCTATCTATCCCTCTCTCTCTCTCCCCTCTCTCTCTAATAAAAATGAATAAATAAAATCTAAAAAAAAAAAAAGAATGATAGCCAAGTTCTGTATGAAAAACCAGTGATTAACCCATAACCCCTCACCCAATCAGCACTAGGTATCCAATTGGTACATGCTTACTGCAGTATGTCCTAGTCACAAAACTGTTGTTCTCTTAGCACCTTGTAAGTAATATTAATGTAGAAAACAGGAAAGAATAAAACTGGTTCCCCAAGTCCAAAAGCTTAGCACTTGCTTGTAAAATATGTAGTCTCTCTTTTCTTTCTGAATCCTCATCTATTTTTCGAAAGTCTCAATAGTTGTGCATGGCCTAGTGGTTATTTGGGTCCTATGTTCATGATTATGCATTAAAACCATTCTCTTTAAATGGAATTCCAAATACTTTTCCTTGTCTATAGTTTTTAATATTTTTCTTCAGTGTGAAAGAATGAGGTGTATTAACTCCAAGATCTCTACCAATTACTTGGCTTTCCACTTCACGGGAAGTGAGCTTCCAAAAAGTAACTTTAGCAACTTTAAATTTCAATCCAACTGAATGACAAAACAGATTCTGAAGGTATTTTATAGTTATTTTAGTCTGAGTAAACAACATTTCTAGTGATATGAAAAATCAGTCATGCGGAGGTTGGAAAGTGATCAGTGCTTTTGCCCCCTGTGAATAAAGAAAGTAGTCTCCTGGTCAACTGTGGAAATCACTATGTTAGGATATTTTCCTTCTTCTGTTTTTCAAAAGCCAGAGGCCAACAAATACTTAAGACACCACTGTCACTCCTGTGTTAAAAAGAAAAAAAAAAGTGCCTATAAAGCTTTAAGAAAAAGGTTGAAGGGAAGAAAGCACTGAAACAACTAAAAATTAAATATAGATTATGATGATGATAGATAGATGATAGATAAATTATAGATGATAGATAGATGTAGTTAAATCAAGAGAAAGCAGAATAGAAAAGGGAAATAATCAGAAAGATAAAAGGAAGGATAATGAAAATGAAAGAAAAAACACAAGGGAAATAAAAAAATGGATGAGCGGACTGAAGTATGAGATAATTTTACTAAAGACTTATTTTTCTTTAAGTCTTGGGTTATCTAAGAGTTACAAAAAAGAAATGGTAATATTTTAGACATGTGTACTGGATCACAACATGATACTGTCTTTGGATTTTGTTTAGAATTGTGGGTTATTGAAAACAAACAAAAAAGATTAGATTTATTCAAAACAAACATAAAACTTGTGAAACATTATCTGAGACACCACTTAATCATGTCCAACTAAGTATATTGAAACTCTAGAAGGTAAGCCACCTTAAGGAAAGTAGATTATAGGCCTTTGCCAGCTAGCTCGGTCTGTTGGAGTGTCATCCCGATACGGCAAGGTTGAGGGTTTGATCCCCAGTCAGGAAACATACCAGAGTCAACCGATGAATGCATAAATGAGTGAAACCACCAATTGATGTTTCTCTCTCTTTCTATTCCTTTCTTTCTCTCTAAAATCAATCAATAAAAAATACATTATAGCTAAACAAGGCACTTCTAAGAAATGCAGTTTTATTCCTAAAAAGATAACTCATCTATTGTAAATTTAAACATATTTTACAGAGATATTTCAATGAAAAATTTCCTCTTCCATAAAATGAGAATATAGTATAATTGTGGTACAGACTCCTAAATTATAGAGATTGGAAAGGTCCCAGGAAAATGCCCAATCAAAATATTCCTTTATACAGCTCTGACAGGTAGAGAGCTGGAAGTTATCAGTCCTGGCTTTACAACAAGAAAAGCTGAATAAATCTGGAAAAGCAGAAGAATCCAGAGGGTTACAATCCAAACTACCCACATTGGAGCAGAAGCTGCTGAAGTCACAAATTCTTGCCTGCAGTTACATGGAAACTGTGATCATGGGAGGCTCAGTGTGCACTGGAATGAGAGTGAGAAACTCCTGGGGGCTGGAGCCACAGAGGCATCCCTTACATTTGTGGACTTGACCTTCCAATATCCCATTAAGTTCTCACCATAGAGAGTCAGGAAAGATCCCCCATGTCTCTAGCAGGGAGAGGGGGATGAATAATCTTGTGAAACACTTTTAGTGTAGTCTCCAAAACAAAGGGAAACAGACCTTACCAAGTGCCTGGTTTCATCTGGGGGTAAGGTGTTTCTCCCACTCAGACCCCAAAGGCTTTTCTATATCACCCAGTGGGAGGAATATATATATCAATGGAGAAACACCTGTGAAAGCCATAACCCTGCTCCCCCCCCAAAAAAAAAAAACCAGAGAAAATGAATCTGAAGACCCCAAGCAAACATCTTAAATATAACAAAGATGTTGAAATAATCAGTCAGGAAACATAAAGTAGCTGTAAATAATATGTTAAAGACTAATGATTAAAAAGTAGATACCCTACAAAGATAAGTGGGTAATATAAATAGAAAAATGGAATGAAAGAAAATGCAAGAAATTAAGAACACTAAATAATAATAATGTTATCTCAACAATAAATATTATATTATAAATTAAAATTAAGATTTTTAAAGTTAAAATGTTAAACATAATTTAAAGAATTATTTCTTATCAGTCATATGAATAAGAAAAGTAACAAACCAATTGATTAATATATATATATATTTTTTAGAACATATATTCTTCCTGCATTTTTTTATGGTCTCAAATTGAAGCATGAAACAGTCATTTCATAGAGTATTATGGTTAAATTATGATTCAGGAAAGCTCTTACTCACACAGTGTATTTTTATGAGTATCTTAATTGTGGAGCTAATGCAAGCTATAGATTTATGCTGATTAAGTCCAGATGGCTCTCTCTCTTGATCCTTAGAGGTTTAAATTGCCAGTTACTGATTCTCCTTTCCCTACGTGTATTCTTAGTAAGAATATCTCTCTTCCTTCTTTTGAAAAGATATCCCACTCTGTATTATATTCGGTCTAAATACAATATGGGATTCTCTTGGCAGCTTGAGTTATACGCAGAATGAAAAAGGTCACATAAATGTAGATGAATAAGGAATTAGTTGAAAATAAAATGCTGTCACCTTTCTTCAGCTCATTCAAATGTGGAACTGTAATTTTGGGGATGTTTTATATGAAGAACTATATCCACACATAGTTTGATTTTTGTTCATCAGGTCCTACTTTAATGAGTTAATCTCATCTCCCCAAATACTTTCCTTGAATCAGACTGGTCGAGTCACTGACTCTTTCTGACTTCTGCCTTGGAGGCCATGGAAAAAGTACTGGAAGTTGATTAGAGAGAGTTCAGCTGGTGAGAAACATAAAAATAGAAATAATTTCTCTGTCCTTCCTACTTTTTTAAGAAATATTAAAATCAGAGACTGTTCTATAATGAGAAACCTCAAATTCTGAGTACCGTACCTTATACATTCTAAATATAATACATATGTTTTCTTAGAAAATAGAGAAAAATATTGTTTTAAAAAATTGAAATTACATATAAATGTATTAGGTTAAGAAAAAAGTGCATCAAGACTGTAATAAAATTTTTTCTTCATTTTTTTCATGTCATCAGACAATATGTCACACTATATATTTTGTGTGCTGTTTTTTCCACTTACTGTTTATTATACTTGGTTATATTTAAGTAATATGGCTAATATTTGACAATACAGTTTTTGGTACCTACATATACTATTTTGTCAAAAGGATCTATTAATTACACAATTTTGGAAACTTTAGTCAGTTTCTACTTTTCACATTGCTATTTACAGCTATTAGACAGTAAATACTTTTAAAATCATATATCTGAATAGTCTCTCATTAATTATATCATCATGGTTAAGATTGTGGGTTTGGAGTCCACTGTCTGGGTTCGAAATACATAGCATTTGATCTATGTATCCTTATGCAACTTATTAAGCTATTTATATCTGGAGTTGTTTATTTGTAAAATGGACATAATAATAACACCTACTTCTTAAGGCCATATGGGTTTAAATAAGATAACACCTACAAAGACTTTGGCACACTGCTAGACACCCTATTATGGAATCATTATCATCATTATTATTAGTCTTTAGATATCATTTATAATATAACTCTCCCGAGAATCAAAGTGCAAGTCAATAAAACAAGGGCTCTGAAAGATCTCACAACTGAGTAATATATCATCTACTCAACACATTTCACTCGAGAGTTCTGTTAGTGGTAGAAACTTTTTTTAATTAGCATTTAGCAGAAGAGGCATTGAAAAATTTTACCTTAACTAAAAATGTTGACATTTTTCACTTGGACTTTTGTGTCTGCCATTTAGTCGGGTGCCAGTTTTAATTTTCACCACTCCATTGCTACTGTTGCATAACTTCTTCCATCACAGCATTTCTGAGCTGGTACACGTCGGGCAGTTTCTCACCACCAAAGTCTATCTTGACAGATGGTCTATTGACAGATGAGTACTCCAAAGGTCCAGTTCTAATCACATGTACGACTGCAGGCAGTCTCCTTCAAAGAGGCTCTCACTCAGCACTTCCCGTTCTTCACGTGCATCCAAGGATTTTCACGGTTCACTTTAGTCACTCTCCAAGCCTACAGCTCTCGGTGAGGATATTTTCTATGGCCTTAAATATCTGTGCTAAAGGTCCTGTGCACTGTCAGTCAGGTTGCAAATTGGTGCAGCTACTATCGAAAACGGTACAAAGGTTCTTCAAAAAACAAACATTTTTTTAATTAAAAGTAGAGCTACTTTATGAGCCAGTAATTCCACTTCTGGGTACTTAGACAAAAAAATCCTATGATTTCTTGCTCATCCTTTTTGCCTGAGTTGTTCCTTATGTCAAAATAATCTAATGAAGAAAGTAAACTAACCGTGGAAACAGACTCGGATAGGGAGAACGGACTGACAGCTGTCAGAGGAAGTGGGGGTTAGGGGCTGGGTGAAAAGGTGAAGGGATTAAACAAATTAAAACAAAACTCTCAGAGACAACAGTGTGGTGATTACAAGAGGGAAGGGGAGGTGGGGGAGGCAGAAGAGGGTAAGGGGGGATAAATGGTGACGGAAGGAGAGGCTTGGCTTGGGGTGGTGACCGCGCAATACAATATACAGATGTATTATAGAATTACACACCTGAAACCTATATAATTGTATTAATTACTGCCCCCCCAATCAATTCAATCATATATATATATATATATATATATTGCTCACTTTTTCTTCACACATTTACATTCTGTCTTTCCAATTTAGAACTCACTGCGTTCTTCATGAAATGATCCCTATTTTCCATAGGAGGAAGAGATGGTTTCTGTTTTCGTGTTGGTGACAACTGTTCTCCGGTGTAAGTCATTATGTTCTGATTTGTGTTCTCCTACCGGGGGTGCTCAGGGGGGTTTAATATTAGTCTGACAATCGTTGGAGTTAGTTATGTACACATATTTCATCTATAGTACTAATGGAAAGCTTCTAAGCGATGTTCCTGGCCCGTGTGGCCTTTGTGCTTGTCACAGCAACTCCAGAACAGGGTTCTCTAGATGGCAACGGCACGTGTTTGTTAAGCATGTGATGTCACAGCCCTTTATGAAGGTCATCATGACTTCTGCTGAAGATCCTACAGATTGTCCACTTATCTAATCTCCATAGTTTAAAAAGGTGTCAAAAAGCCCTTATTTGAAATTCACAAACTGTCCCCAAGAGCAGTAGTCTATTAGCTTGACTTAAATGGCATAGATCTTTTTTTTAAATAACAAAATTAAACTAACTAAGGAGCTAAAGAGATTTTTTTTAAGTAGATTTTTATGAAAGGACCATCATCTCAACAAGAACAGAGGTCACAGTGTCCCTGATCTGCAAAGAAACCCAGAAACCTAACTAAACCTTGAGTGCAATTACTGGACTTTAAGAGCCTGTGTGTGTCACTTCTAATGTAATTAAGAGGCTATCCTAGGAATATTGGGTAGCATAATTGCCAATTAACATGAAGTTCCAATTATTACTCATAATCTCTGTTTACATAAATTCTATCCCAGATGCCTGGCTTTTCCATGAATTACTGAAGGTGATTTTATTTTTAGAGATTTCTGATTTCCTGAATTTAAGTTGGTGGTACTCTGTTGAGCTAAAAGAAGTGTATAAAGAAAACATTTTGAGGAAATAATTGCACCAGACAAGCAAAGCGAAGTTTGAGGTCTTGTGATTTCACACCCCAGTGAAGGAATCTGGGGAGGAAATGCTGTGAATTCTGTGGCTCAGACCTTGACCTCACCACGCAAGCACATGTGCCGTCCTGTGAACCATAGCCCTCTGCTCGTTCCTCCAGCAGCATTGCCCTTCCCCCCCTTTTGGCGGCTCAGAACTCAGGGACGCCAAAACTCCCTCCCTCCTTCCAGAAGCAGAGGAAGGGAAGAGCTCCTGGAACTCGTCAAGTAGCTCCCAAAATGAGTGTTATTATTTTTCTTGTTTTCTATCAATTTAAACCCCAATTCTAGTTTCCATCTTTAGTAAAATCTTTCCCTTGGAAAATAAATATCTCTCTGTTATTACATTAGTGAAAATAATAATGATAATGATAATAATACATTATCTCAAGAGAAAATGGTTTTTCTTCTTAGACTCTAAATCTCATTTTTGTTGTTGGGATATATATTTTGTACTCCGTTGGGAAGCTTAGAGGTCCATATTCTTCCGAGCTGATGTGAAGAGACCAAGTTTCAGGATAGGGTACGGAAGACCAGAGATTAGGCGCAGGCTCGCTTTCTGCGGAAGACAAAGGTCTTCATGGGTTTGCCGAGTCCTCTTTCTCTGTCTGAAGCTTCCTCTCCTCCTCCCTTCAGCTATTCCCCACCCCGATTATTGAGATTGACTTTTAATGATGACTTTGTAATGCTTCTTTGCTTGAAGTTTGAAAAGGGAAGACAATGTGTTTTGTACTTTAGTCCAATATGCTAGTAACTGTCTCTTGAGATAGCTTCTGCCACTCCTGCATTCCCCGCGCCTTCCCGGAGTGACCTCCGGATAGAAAGCAAGTACTGTTAGCATCCCCCTGGGATAGCTCTCTCAGGGTGACCGGGCACAGGGAGGGCCCTGCTGGTTGAGCTGCATTCCCGCCCTTCCTCTGGAACCAGCCTTTCATGCTGGAGGCTCAGCTTGTCTGGAAAGCCCTGAAGTCCTTGCATTTGCAAGAGAGGCCTGGATATTTTGCAAGAACTGTCTTTCCTTTGAACTTTCTAGTGCTTCCTGTTTTCTATCAGTTTTCAAGCATGAATCCCTGAAGTGAAGAGAAGAAGTGGTGTTTGTTTAGGAACACTTCTCCCTGTCCAACTTTCCTCACGCAGGATAAGAGAAATCCTGACCTGTTAACTCCACGGGGAGCTTAGAAGTTCTTGCTTACTGGCCAGATGATGTTTTATAACAATAATTCTTTCTTGCTCTCTTTCTCTCTCTTCCTTTCTCTAGAAAATGCAGGCCTTTCAACTGTTAAAGTCATTAAGCAAGGAGTCCATTAGACTGAGGTGGATCTGATACCATGGTGGTCTACATAGCCAACCAAAATCTAAGCCTGGAAACACTCCAAAGTTAGGTAATCCAAACATAAGAACAACTGTTCCCAAACAGCTAGCTGGGTAAGCTATGGCCAATCAATATTTTCCTTTGTTTCAGCCTTTTCTCTATAAAAGTCTTTTGCCAGCTCCTCCAGGTGATGTGGTCCTCACCTCTTCTGGTCTGGTGCTGCCCTCCCGAATTCCTGTTAAAATAAACTCCTCCAAATTCTAATGCATCTCAGTGTATCTTTTAACACGGTTTATATTCTCCACTTCCCCTGGTCTCTCAAAGAGAGCTTGGCACATCTCGGTATTGTTGATCTCTCTTCCCCTCTTTGATCCCACCCACACTCTTAGGGAAGCAAAACTAATTCCTCTTTAGACAGATGCATCACGTAAAAGAAATGTGTCTTCAGTGAATAGAGCGTAAGACATGATTTTGTCTGTGAGGTTATTTGTTTATGATTGTTATGATAGGAAATTTTATGTTAACTAGAAGCTTCTTAGCAATGACATATAAATTGCATTCTTAACTATAATATGTATTGGCAAACATTTTTCCACCAAGACGGGAAGCTAGGGTCAGGTAATGTTAGCTTGACCACACCCAGTTCTTTTCTCCTTCTCCATTTATTCGTCTGTTCTTCCCCTTGGTGATGGGATTTCCTTCCACTGTTTCCTTTGTCTCCTTTGCTTTGTAATGTGCTCATAGAATATGTTTGTCAAGTGTTCTCCATGTTGTTGTTGTTGTTTTTCTCTCATTCCTCCCACAAATGATAATCAACATTCTATAGGGGGCAAATATTGTGGTAGGCTTAATGTATAGTGATAAACCAGACATAGAACCTGTAATCAATCAGCAAATTTGCAAGCTAATAGTAGAGACAGTTATGAAACAAAAAAAATAGACAAAACCATATGCAACTACATATCAGATAAGTGTTATGAGATAAAAAGGATTCCTGTGAGATAAACAGATACAAAGTGCCCAGTGATAGACCATTCAGTCTGGAAAGATCTCTATGAGGAGATAAAATTTGAATAGCATCCTGAAGGACGAAAAGGGGTTGTCTAAGTAAATTAGAGGAGATAAATATATGTCAAACCACTTCCACAGGCCTTTGACCAAGCACAGGGACTGTTAAAATGAAACAGGTATTCTCCTGGCTGTAAGTTCTGGCAAGCTCTCACATCTATGTGGAGAACTCAAAGACTTACATTTCTAAACTTGACTTTCCCCCAAGCGAAGGTTTCTCAGTACGTCGAATGAGACTCATCATCTACTTTCCAAAGGTGTCCCTTCAAAACTTGCAGGTGAACACAGGGATGGATCAGGATAATGTGTCTCCTTGAAACCCTCTATTAAATTTTTTTCTAAGATATGTAGAAAAGCAAAAATTGACAACAGATCTATGTATTAAAAACTGGCTAAGAGCATATGTTCAGTATGGATAAACCTTCTATCAGTGCTTTGAATGTTAATAGACTGAGAAAAACATAGTTCTACAAATGCCATATGTTTTAGTCTAACACAGAACAGGATGTACTCTCAAAGAAATTGGAAAAAGGCTTTGCCTTTTTTCTCCCTATTGGGTCTAATTACAGTAGACAGAGAATACACTTGACCAGAAATTTGGACAGTGTTGGGAGGTGGAGGGAGTTCCCTAATACCTCAATCCTCAAAAAGTTGACAAACTGCATTTGACTGCTGTTCATTCAGAGAACTTAACGGTGGGGAGAAGGAAATACCCTCCCAAACACAAACAGCTCCAGTAGAATCAAGTAGTTGTTGGGTATCAATAATTAAGTTAAAACCTGTGCACAGGATCTTTGGGTTTATAGTTCTGTTCTAGCTACACTGACCTTCTGCTGTTTCTCAAACTGGCCAACCACAGTACCTTTGCACTGGCCATGCAAATCTGCCTATAATGCTCTATGTTCACATGTTTGCAATTCTGCTTTCCTTTACTTATCTAGGTCTCTGCCTAAGTGCATTTTCCCTCTACTGTATTCTTTATAGCTCTCTATATCCTTACCCTGTTTTTATTTTCCAGTTCTAACATTATTTTATATATGTTTATATTGTTTGCAAATTGTCTATTATACAAGCAGTAATTATTTTTTACCTGTGCTTCCTGTGTCCCCATCACCTAGAAAAGCTTCTATAAATTAGTACATGCTCAATAAATATTTTCTTGGTAATTGAATGGGTAACTGATAAGGATAAAACAGTCTAGTCATTGATTGGGCATTGAAGAATACTAAGGATGAAACTATTCTCTCTGTAGAATACATGAAGATTATAAACAGTATCACAGGTGAACACAGCTATTCTATTTCTTTCTAAAGAAGTCTATGAAAGGTTGCATTATCCTAATAGAGAAAAATAAGGTGACCTGGAAATAATCATTTTCTTTGTTTTAAACTTGAACTTTAAGAAAGCATTGCCTAAGTATCTTAAAATATTTGTAAGAAGATGTGTTTCTAATCAACTGAGAGTAAATTCTCACATTATGATAAAATTATTTCAGAGATGGAAAAAATCAAATAGTATGTGAAAATAATATAAGGATATACCAAATGTGATAGCAAAATTGAAATATATTTGCCCTGAAGCAGAACTGTGAAGTCCTCTTTCCCAGAATACAGAAAGAAAAGGAAAATGAAGAAAATAATTGCAAAGAAAAAATATATAGAACACAGAACTAATTAGTTGAGAAAAAGATACTCAAATAATAAAATCTGACATTTATAGAGTGCCAGACAATGTTCTAGGTTCTTTACTTACTAACCTTAAACACATACAGTAAGTTATACGCAATTACCATTGTATTTTCTGTTTTACATCGAGGCTGCTGAGGCACAGAGATTATGGGAGTTGTTTAAGGTAGCAGAGCTGGAATGGGAAATAGGTCATCTGATCAAAGTACCCAAGCTGTACTAATTCTATTAGTTAGAATTTTAATAAATATGATTTACTTTTTATACTTTATGGGGATGGGGTCACTTGTATGGACAATTAAAAGTATATATATTCTCTATATTACTATTATTCTTTGTCTACTTCAAACTTGCAAGTGAATGTAAAAACGTATTTATATCCCATAATAAAATGTTTTTCCTAAATCTTTTTGTAATTTTTATATTATATCCTTTTCTTTTTTTTTTTTTTGCCCATCCTTTAATTTTGAACTTTTCTGAATTGTATTATTTTCAATATTTTTTTGCTTTTACATCACATATACTTTTGGTTGTTTGATTCAATATTTGATATGAAAGATATGTTTGATCCTGCCCTGCAGTCTTGTTTAATACACATTCTCTTCATTTCTTTTGGGGTTTTCTGGCAGGAGAGTTGAACAAATGAATCTTCAGTTATTTTATAAGAATCACTCAGCTCTTCTCTTGGCAGAAAGTTTATAACTGTTTTTCTTTGATCTGAATTATTTAAAAGCAAAGAGATACTCTCAACCAATAATATACCCAATAAGATTAAAGAAGTTATTTAACAAAGGAGTGAATGAGCATATCATTTGCTTGTGTCAGAAACAAATCCAGAATGATTAAGAAATTATTAATACTGCTACAAAAAATACTCTTTTTGAAATAATGAACATATAATCCTCTTTTCTGATGCTCCTTATTGGTCTCAAGATAAACATATCTCCAGAGACGATCGTTTTTGTCTGCTCATTCTAGAATGTCTGCTACCAGAATGACATCTCTATAATCATTTAAATGTTAAACAGGGAATTTTGCACACGTGCAGGTAGCTCTCATTAATCTGTTGTCTTAGGCACTCATTTGCTCATTGACATGCTACTGGAATCCAGAGTTTCATTATTAAGTCTCAAAGAAAGACTCACTATGGTTACTCAATAATTGTGAAAAGAGACAGACAGATGATTTATTTCTCCTTTGTTTTATGGTAAATTTCTATGAAATAGTAACATCAGAAATGTCTTAGAAATATAATTAATTCCTCTATTGTTACCAGTTTTTAGAAATAAAAAAAATCATTATAAAGATTAGTGACTTTAAGTCATTGTTCTGTCTTTGCACAAATTTTACAACATTCATGGTCCAGAAACAAAATAGGTCTTACCCAAGTTTCGAAATGTAATTTCTCCCTCCTTTATCTAGGACTATTGGTGCTTACTTGAAAATTGGAAAAAGCTGCCTGAATAATCACAGTGATTCACTCCTTTGCCAAATAAGTTTTTAAAAGAAAATGAATTCCTTACACACACCCACAACCCACTGCTGGCTCTGCTGAGCTCTGCAGATACTTCAAACCCAACAAGATTATCAGGCATCGTGGGCAGGTCTTGTCTATCCTATTCACTATGCATCCTCCCCTTCTAGCTTAGTGTGGAACACACAATGCAAACTAAATAAGTATTGGGGAAATAAGGAAATACAATTTAATTGGTACTATGGCTAACAGTAGTAGACTGAATAATAATATGTGTGTGTGCGCGTGTGTGTGTGTGCATGTGTGTGGTTCTATTGTTTGTTTATTTTTTTAACGTTCTACCAAAAGGTTTTTATCATAATAACTATTTAATCATGTATTCATTCAGCAGGTCAACGCTACCTAAAGACACAAAGATATAGAAAATAAATTTAATGCTTTCGACAGCCTTAAAGACAGTTTACAAAAATGTAAAAAACATTTAGTATAAAATATATTTTTTTTTAAATAATTTTATTTTTTTAATGGGGTGACATCAATAAATCAGGATACATATATTCAAAGATAACAAGTCCAGGGTATCTTGTCGTTCAATTATGATGCATACCCGTCACCCAAAGTCAGATTGTCCTCTGTCACCTTCTGTCTTGTTTTCTTTGTGCCCCTCCCCCTCCCCCTTTCCCTCCCTCATTCCCCCCTCCCCCCCCGTAACCACCACACTCTTATCCATGTCTCTTAGTTTCACTTTTATGTCCCACCTACGTATGGAATAATGCAGTTCCTGGTTTTTTCTGATTTACTTATTTCACTTCGTATCATGTTATCAAGATCCCAACATTTTGCTGTAAATGTTCCGATGTCATCATTTCTTATGGCTGAGTAGTATTCCATAGTGTATATGTGCCACATCTTCTTTATCCAGTCATCTATTGACGGGCTTTTTGGTTGTTTCCATGTCCTGGCCACTGTGAACAATGCTGCAATAAACATGGGGCTGCATGTGTCTTTACGTATCAATGTTTCAGAGTTTTGGGGGTATATACCCAGTAGAGGGATTGCTGGGTCATAAGGTAGTTCTATTTTCAGTTTTTTGAGGAACCACCATACTTTCTTCCATAATGGTTGTACTACTTTACATTCCCACCAACAGTGTATGAGGGTTCCTTTTTCTCCACAGCCTCTCCAACATTTGCTATTACCTGTCTTGCTAATAATAGCTAATCCAACAGGTGTGAGGTGGTATCTCATTGCTGTTTTGATTTGCATTTCTCTAATAGCTAAAGAAGATGAGCATCTTTTCATATATCTGTTGGCCATTTGTATTTCTTCCTGGGAGAAGTGTCTGTTCATATCCTCTTCTCATTTTTTTATGGGATTGTTTGTTTGTTTGTTGTTGAGTTTTATGAGTTCTTTGTATATTTTGGATATTAGGCCCTTATCTGAGCTGTTGTTTGAAAATATCATTTCCCATTTAGTTGGCTTTCTGTTTATTTTGTTATCAGTTTCCCTTGCTGAGCAAAAACTTCTTAGTCTGATGTAGTCCCATTCATTAATTTTTGCCTTCACTTCTCTTGCCATTGGAGTCAAATTCATAAAATGCTCTTTAAAACCCAGGTCCATGAGTTGAGTACCTATGTCTTCTTCTATGTACTTAATTGTTTCAGGTCTTATGTTTAGATCTTTGATCCATTTTGAGTTAATTTTTGTACAGGGGGAGAGACTGTAGTCCAGTTTCATTCTTTTGCATGTGGCTTTCCAGTTTTCCCAGCACCATTTATTGAAGAGGCTTTCTTTTCTCCATTGTGTGTTGTTGGCCCCTTTATCAAAAATTATTTGACTATATATATGTGGTTTTATTTCTGGACTTTCTATTCTGTTCCATTGGTCTGAGTGTCTATTTTTCTGCCAATACCATGCTGTTTTGATTGTCGTGGCCCTATAATAGAGTTTGAAGTCAGGTATTGTAATGCCCCCAGCTTCATTCTTTTTCTTTAGGATTGCTTTGGCTATTCGGGGTTTTTTATAGTTCCATATAAATCTGATGATTTTTTGCTCTATTTCTTTAAAAAATGTCATTGGAAGTTTGATGGAAATTGCATTGAATTTGTATATTGCTTTGGGTAATATAGCCATCTTGATTATATTTATTCTTCCTAGCCAAGAACAAGGTATATTCTTCCATCTCATTATATCTTTTTCAATTTCCCTTAACAATGGTTTATAGTTTTCATTATATAAGTTCTTTACATTCTTTGTTATGTTTATTCCTAAGTATTTTATTTTTTTTGTTGCAATCATGAAGGGGATTATTCTTTTGAGTTCCTTCTCAGTTGTTTCATTGTTGGCATATAGAAAGGCTATTGACTTCTGAATGTTAATTTTGTATCCTGCGACCTTACTGTATTGGCTTATTGTTTCTAGTAGTCTTTTTGTGGATTCTTTGGGGTTTTCGATGTATAGGATCATATCATCTGCAAAAAGTGATACCTTTACTTCTTCTTTTCCGATATGGATGCCTTTTATTTCTTTGTCTTGTCTGATTGCTGTGGCGAGAACCTCTAGTACCACATTAAATAAGAGTGGAGAGAGTGGACAACCCTGTCTTGTTCCTGATTTAAGGGGGAAAGCCTTCAGTTTAGTGCCATTTAATATGATGTTAGCTGATGGTTTATCATATATGGCCTTTATCATGTTGAGATATTTTCCTTCTATACCCATTTTGTTGAGAGTCTTAAACATAAAATTGTGTTCTATTTTATTGAATGCCTTTTCTGCATCTATTGATAAGATCATGTGGTTTTTGTTCTTTGTTTTGTTGATATGGTGTATTACGTTAACCGTTTTACGTATGTTGAACCATCCTTGAGATTCTGGGATGAATCCCACTTAATCATGATGTATTATTTTTTTAATATGTTGTTGTATTTGATTTGCTAGTATTTTGTTTAGTATTTTAACATCTGTATTCATTAGAGATATTGGTCTGTAGTTTTCTTTTTTTGTGCCATCCTTGCCTGGTTTTGGGATGAGGGTTATGTTGGCCTCATAAAATGTGTTTGGAAGTATTGCTTCTTCTTCAATTTTTTGGAAGACTTTGAGTAGAATAGGAACCAAGTCTTCTTTGAATGTTTGATAAAATTCGCTGGTATAGACGTCAGGGCCTGGACTTTTATTTTTGGGGAGGTTTTTAATGGTTTTTTCTATTTCTTCTCTACTGATAGGTCTGTTTAGGCTTTCTGCTTCTTCTTGACTCAGTCTAGGAAGGTTGTATTTTTCTAGGAATTTATCCATTTCTTCTAGGTTGTTGAATTTAGTGGCATAAAGTTTTTCATAGTATTCTACAATAATTCTTTGTATATCTACGGTGTCCGTGGTGATTTCTCCTCTTTCATTTTGGATTTTGTTTATATGAGTTCTTTCTCTTTTTTCCTTGGTAAGTCTTGCCAAGGGTTTGTCAATTTTATTGATCTTGTCAAAGAACCAGCTCCTTGTTCTATTAATTTTTTCTATAGTTTTTCTGTTCTCTAATTCATTTATTTCTGCTCTGATTTTTATTATCTCCTTTCTTCAGCTGCTTTTGGGTTGTCTTTGTTCTTCTTTTTCTAGTTCCTTAAGGTGGGAAGTTAAGTGGTTCACTTGGGCTCTCTCTTGTTTGTTCATATATGCCTGAAGCGATATGAACTTCCCTCTTATCACTGCTTTTGCTGCATCCCATAGATTCTGATATGTCGTATTGTCATTTTCATTAGTCTGTATAAATCTTTTGATCTTTGCACTTATTTCTTCTTTGACCCATTCATTTTTTAAAAGTATGTTGTTTAGTTTCCACATTTTTGTGGGATTTTTTTCCTCTTTTTTGCAGTTGAATTCTAGTTTCAAGGCTTTATGATCAGAAAATATGCTTGGTACAACTTCAATTTTTCTGAATTTGCTGATGTTATTTTTGTGGCCCAACATATGGTCAATTCTTGAGAATGATTCATGTACACTGGAGAAAAATGTATACTCTGTCACTTTGGGATGAAATGTCCTGTAGATGTCTATCATATCCAGGTGCTCTAGTGTTTTGTTTAAGGCCACTATGTCTTTGTTGATTCTCTGTTTGGATGACCGATCTAGAGCCGTCAGCGGTGTATTGAGGTCTCCAAGTATGATTGTATTTTTGTCAGTTTTTGTTTTAAGGTCAATAAGTAGCTGTCTTATATATTTTGGTGCTCCTTGGTTTGGTGCATATATATTAAGAATTGTTATGTCTTCTTGATTCAGTGTCCCCTTAGACATTATGAAATGGCCATTTTTATCTCTGAGTACTTTTCCTGTCTTGTAGTCAGCATTATCCGATATGAGTATTGCTACACCTGCTTTTTTTTGGATGTTATTTGCTTGGAGTATTGTTTTCCAGCCTTTCACTTTGAATTTGTTTTTATCCTTGTTACTTAGATGAGTTTCCTGTAGGCAGCATATAGTTGGATTTTCTTTTTTAATCCATTCTGCTACTCTGTGCCTTTTTATTGGTGAGTTTAATCCATTTACATTTAGTGTAATTATTGATACTTGTGAGTTCCCTATTGCCATTTTATATCTTGCTTTCTGTTAGTTTTGTGTCTTGTTTGATCCTTCTCTTTTGTTTTTCTATCTTTTGTTTTTATTTGGTTGTATTCCATACATCTTTCCTCTGTTGCTATCTTTTTTATCTCATGTGCTTCTGTGGTGGTTTTTTCAATGGTGGTTACCTTTGAGTAATGAAAAGGGTCCCTACCCTGTTCATTGTAGCAAACTATTTTGTGAGTACTTTTGCATTCCATCGTCCTTTGCTACTGTTAATCTCCATCTTCTCCCCCTCTTTCTTTTTGTTGTTGTCACAGTTTTCTCTTTTTTTTTTTTTTTTTTTTTTTTTTAAAGAGGCAGAGATAGACAGGGACAGACAGACAGGAACAGAGTGAGATGAGAAGCATCAATCATCAGTTTCTCGTTGTGCGTTGCGACTTCTTAGTTGTTCATTGATTACTTTCTCACATGTGCCTTGACCGTGGGCCTTCAGCAGACCGAGTAACCCCTTGCTGGAGCCAGCGACCTTGGGTCCAAGCTGGCGAGCTCCTTACTCAAGCCAGATGAGCCCGCGCGGGACCTCGGAGTCTCGAACCTGGGTACTTCCACATCCCAGTCCGACGCTCTATCCACTGCGCCACCGCCTGGTCAGGCTGTTGTCACAGTTTAAATTTGGTTTTATTGTGTTCTTCTTGGAGCTTTTACTTGTGGCTCTGTTTTTTTTTTGTTCTTTGTATCTGATTGGAGAACCCCCTTTAGTAATTCCTGGAGTGGGGGTTTTCTGATGATAAATTCCCTCATCTTTTCTGTATCTGTGAATGTTTTTATTTCTCCTTCATATTTGAAGGATAGCTTTGATGGGTATAGTATTCGTGGCTGAAAGTTTCTCTCTTTCAGGACTTTAAATATTGGGGTCCACTCTCTTCTAGCTTGTAGAGTTTCTGCTGAGAAATCTGATGATAATCTAATGGGCCTTCCTTTATATGTTGTATTCTTCTTTTCCCTGGCTGCCTTGAGAATTTTTTCTTTGCTGTTGGTTTGTGTCAATTTCATTATGATATGCCTTGGAGTAGGTTTGTTGGGGTTAAGAAAACTTGGTGTTCTGTTTGCTTCTTGAATTTGAGGCTTTAGTTCTTTCCACAGGCTTGGGAAGTTCTCATCTATTATTTGTTTGAGTATGTTCTCCATTCCATTTTCTCTCTCTTCTCCCCCTGATATACCTATTATTCTTATGTTATTCTTTTTGATGGAGTCAGATAATTCTTGTAGGGCTATCTCATTTTTTTTAATTTTTGAGTCTCTTTCTTCTTCTCTCTGTTGTGCCTCAAGTTGCTTGTCTTCTATTTCACTAATCCTCTCTTCTATCTGACCTGTTCTATTAGCTAAGCTTGTTACTTCGTTTTTCAGCTCGTGAATTGAGTTTTTCATCTCTGTTTGATTTGTTTTTATAGTTTCAATTTCTTTGGACATATATTCTTTGTGTTCATTGAGTTGTTTTCTGAGCTCCCTAAATTGCCTTTCTGTGTTTTCTTGTATATCTCGGAGGATTTTTAGGATTTCTATCTTGAATTCTCTGTCATTTAGCTCCAAGGTTTCCAATATATTAAATTTTTTCTCCATAGATTTTTCCTCATCTAGCTGTGTTACCTCTCTTTCTTTTGTATCCATGATATTCGATTTTCTCTTCCTTAATGGCATCTGAGGGTGGTTTTGTTGATAGTATTAATGAGATTTAATAAAGAATAAAAAGTTAAAAAAAATAAAAAATCAAAAAGAGTTGTTTCTTTTTAAAAAAATTAATAATGAAATAAAGAAAAATAAAATAATAATTTTTAAAAAAAAGGAAATTATTCCCCCCCTCCTTTTTTCCTCTCCTCTCCCCTTTTTCTTGAGAAAATCTTGTGGTGAACTGTGAATTATAACAAATAATGCCTGTGATGGAGGTCCTGAATTGGGGAAAAGTAATAAAGGGGCAAAAAAAAAAAAAGAAAAAAAAAAGAAAAAGGGGGGCGGTATGGACCCACAAAAAGCAAATAAGGAAAAAATTTGGGTCAAGAATAAAATGATTTGCTTTTAGGTGTTGGTTGTCTAAGAGTTATGATGAGAGGAATAAGAGGAGAACAGAAAAATGGGGGGACAAATTAAAAAAATACTATTGTATTTAGTGGAACAAGAACTAGATAAAATGGAGAGCCAGGGATGGGAGCACTGCTAGTGAGTTAAAAAGGTGAAGTAAAAACCCCCAAAATGCCACAAACATAAGTTTGAGTCCCAGATAAG
This sequence comes from Saccopteryx bilineata, assembly GCF_036850765.1. Taxonomy (NCBI): domain Eukaryota; kingdom Metazoa; phylum Chordata; class Mammalia; order Chiroptera; family Emballonuridae; genus Saccopteryx; species Saccopteryx bilineata. Next base: position 254,128,733 of record NC_089494.1, read on the forward strand.
ATAATTTGTTTGTTATTGAGGTTTGAATGAGAGGAGATGTAAAGGAGAAAGGAAGAAACTAATATAGAGGGAGAAAAGAAAGAGAGAGAGAGAAAAAAAGAGGGAACCAGTAAAAGAAGAAAAAAGAAAGGAGAGAGAGAGAGTTAAGGGTTTTGGAGTGCAACCCTCATAGAGAGAAAGGAAGAGGAGAAAAAAGATAATGGGAGATGTAACACTTATGGGTAGTGTAGTTCAAGGAGAGGAGAGAGTAAGACCGGCAGAGAGGTAATTGGCCAAATTGGAGGAAGAAAAAAAGTATCAAGAATGAAGATAAGAGAAACAAACGAACAAATATAATAAAATGGGATAGGTTATAAAGTCTGCAGATTATTCTTGATTTTGAGAGGTTATCTTCTTGTTTTTTCTTTTCTCTCCCTCTTCCTGGTCAGTGACTCTGTACCCCAGGTTCTGCCCCTTTGGCACGCTCAGGTAGAGGTTTGCAGTTGATAAGTCTCTATGGCAATGTCATGTATTGTGCTTTAGTCTCGTTGGGAGTCAAGGCTCATTAGCATTCATAGGCTCCGACAGTGAGAGAGTCCGTGTTCCTGGAGCCTTTCTCCTAGTCTTTCCTTCCTCAATTAGTAGCCTGATAATCCAGCTATGGGGTTGTTGCTGCCTCTGCCTGGATAGTAAGAGGTTCAAAGAGCTGGCAACTCCCCACTCTATTCCCACTCAGCACAGGGCTCTGGGTAAGGCTCAGTCAGTCAGAGCTGCTAGGATAATCAGGCGGGCTTTCCGCCCACTCAAAGACCTCTGGCTCTGCCACTCTGTCCGGTAACACAGGCGGGCACCCACTTCTGGGGTGCTTGGAGGAAACTCTCATTCACTATCTGTGCACGCAGACCAGGATATCCGGCCAGTAGTCTCACGCTCTGAGTGAAACCCCCAACCGCATGGAAATTTGCAGCGCTGGAATTCGCTCTCGCTCCGTCCCCGTGCGCGGCTTTTGCAAGGCGCTGGGGCGGCCCGAGATTCTGCTTTTGCCCACACAAAGGCCCCTGACTCTGCCCCTCTGTGCGATAACACGGGCGCGCACTGCCGAGGCACTCGGAGGAATCGCTCACTACCTATCTGCGCGCGCACACCAGGATATGAGGCCGGCCGCGTTTCCCTGAGTGAAACCCTCACCAGCACGGAAAATTTCCACCGTTGGAATTAGTTCTCGCTCCCTCCCGTGCGCGGCTTTCCCAGGGCGCTGGGGCTGCCCAGAGATTCTGCTTTCGGCCCACAGAAAGGCCTCTGACCCTGCCTCTCTGTGGGGCAACACGGACACCCACTTCTGGGGCTTAGGAAGAGATCTCTCGCCCACTAACTGCGCACCAACCAGGAGAACCGGTAAAATGGCTGCCCCGCTTGTCTTTCTTTGTTTGGGTTTGGCGAGAGTGTTAGCTTGTATTGCCCGGCTTGCCACAGGAACAGTTTTTCCTCCGCTAGGATCTTCGTGCCACAGCCTGGTTCGGCCTTTTGTGCGCGGCCTGGATGTATTCACCCCCTTTGCCCGCCTCAGTTTCTATATTCACAGTTACCAGAGAAAGCCACCCTGTTTAGGTTAGTGAGGAAGGCGGAGCATTTCTTACTCCCTATTTCCTTCAGGATTTGGTTATATATTTAGCCAATTTTTCACTCGACCATACCTTCGGGTGTATTGTGAAGCATCTGGAGGCTCCAAGTATAGGTTTTTCTGTTTCTGGTTGAAGATCTTGTTGAGTTTTGGGGGAGATTTATCGATATCGCTTCCTACTCTGCCATTACTCTGACGTCATCTCCAGTATAAAATATTTAAGGAGTCAGAAGAGTTTCTCTTTTTTAGATCTGGAACAACTCTATGAAGTGAACAGGAAAATCATGATGGTTTCACAGCACAGGAAACCAGTGCTCAAATGGTAAAATATTGACCTTAATCATATCACTAGTGAACGAAGAAGGATTTGAAGCCAGGTCTCCTGACCTCAAAAGAACAGAATGTGACATACTCAGAAAAGCAGTTCTGCTTCATCAATTAATTAAGAGCAGGGGCTGTTTTTGATTGTTGGAAGTAAATTGAGGGAGATACGTTCCTGGAGACACATATAATAAACACAAGCCCTTCTAATTGTTCTGATTCTAAACAACTTTAGTTATTTAAACAAAATTAAAAAAAAAAACCCTCACAAAATCATTGTCTTGATCACAAGTTTTTTAGAGGGGGAATAAAAACATATCAATTCATAAAATTCATTCATCCAATTTAAGACATACCTTTTTTAAAAGGAAATAATTGGCATATGAAAAAACCATATACAGGGTATTGTTTATTTTTAAGTTTTTTTTAATGAACTTTTTTGGGGTGAGACTGGTTAACAGAATCATACAGTTCTGAGGTGTCCAACTTTATATAACACATCTCTGTATACTATATTGTGTATTTACCCTCCCAAGTCAAATTTTTGTCCATCACTATTTCTTCCTCATGCCCTCATTCACCTCCCTTCCCCCCCAGCAATTACCATACTATTATACAGGTATTGAAATGAAAAACTATACCTTCTGCTAGCACCTTCTCCTACCTTGACTAATCAAAGTCTTCTGCGTCCTTGAAATCCCCTTTAAATTTAAAGTCATGGCTTTTAGAAAGTATACACAAGGATGGCAATCTCACAGGTCTTCTAAAGAGAACTGTATCATGGTTTCTTTGGTTATATCACTCCTATGGTTATTTAATCTTGCATTACATTTCCATATTCAATCTCTTATCATGTTCAATTTACCAAGCCTCAGTTGTTCACAGATATAAAAAATAATACTCACTGGACAGGGTTGTTATAAAGAAAAAATAAGATACTTTTGTAAATACTGCTGCTTGACACAAACACTTTATCAATAAATTTAAGGCAGTGTTAACAATTACTGACCTCCATAACAACGCCACGATAGGGTTAATATCCTCACTTTGCAAAACAAGAAAGCTTATGCTGAGAGGGTTAGGAAGCTTGCTGAAGGGCACACAGGCACCAAAAGACAAAAGCAAGACTCAAGGGCATTGACATTCAGTGTGACAAGCAAATACTCAATGAAGCCAAGGACCTTGCCCAATCCTCAAGCTTTGTCACCGAGGACCTTGCCCAATCCTCAAGCTTTTTTCTTCACCATAAAGTATCTGGAAGGAATAATGATGATGATTGTTAAGAGCTAACATTGAGCATTTACTGTGTGCCAAACCCTATCTTAAGTACTTTCTCTGAGCTTATCCTTTGACCCTTCAGTCCCCATTACAGGGAAGGACACCAAGGTTCAACCTGAGTAACAGGGCCAGGTTTTAGCTTTAGGATGTCTTACCATAGAAACTGACTCTCAAAAATGGGCACCTCTTTGTCCCAGAGCATGAGTAATTAGCAAACAAATGGAGTGACAAATAGATTAGATGGGGGATTTGATAAATTCAACAACAGAGGATTAATGAAAACCAATTTTTTTAAAAAAATGTCCACTGTAAGCCCTTAGCTAGAAAGAAGCCACCTTCACTCTGTCCTTGTCTGCTTATAGGAAGGACGTCTTCCTGGCACATTACTTCTCAAGGTTCTTGTTGGAGTCTGTGACTCTGCGTGGTCCCTGATAAAGACAACAGCCTCTTGGGAAAAGAGAGGAAATAATGATGGAAACAAATGTCCCAGTATGTTTGGGACATTTGACTTCTACTACACCTTACTATATCATTCATTTTCTTTTGTATTAATCCATGTCGGATTCCCTCTGTTGGATATGAGTTCCCGGAGAGCAGGATCTGCTTTTTTCGGGTTTCACCCAACTTCCTGGAACAGTGCATAGTTCACAATAGGTATTTACAGTGGATCTCCCTTATCTGACTGTTTGCTTTTCATGGTTTCAGTTACCTGCAGTCAGCCATGTTCTGAAAACATTAAATAGAAAGTTGCAGAAATAAACAATCCATAAGTTTCAAATTGTGAGTCATTTAGAGTAGTGTGATGAAATCTCCCAGCCTCCTGCTCTAGATGTGAAGCAGCCCTTTGCCCAGTGTATCCATGTTGGGTAAGCTCCCCACCTATTAATCACTTAGCCATCTGGGTTAGCAGATCAACAGTTGTGGTATCATAGAACTTGGGTGTTCAAGCAACCTTTATTATTTATTAAATAATGCAACCTTCGCATGCTTTCATTACAGCACACTGGTATGATTTTATTGTTAGTTGCTGTTGTTAACCTCTTACTGTGCCTCATTTATAAAAAGGCGAAAGAGTTATACGATCTGAAGAGAAACAAGAGTATACCTCATTTATAAATTGAACTTTATCATAGGTATTTGTACATGGAGGGAAAACTAGGACATGCACAGGCTTCGGTACTATCCGAGATTTTAGGCATCCACTGGGGATCTTGTAACGTATCCTCTATGAATTAGGGCAGTGGTCCCGAACCCCCAGGCCGCGGACTGGTACCGGTCTGGGGGCCATTTGGTATTGGTCCGCAGAGAAAAAATAAATAACTTACATTATTTCTGTTTTATTTATATTTAAGTCTGAATGATGTTTTATTTTTAAAAAATGACCAGATTCCCTCTGTTACATCTGTCTAAGACTCACTCTTGACGCTTGTCTCGGTCACGTAATACATTTATCCGTCCCACCCTAAAGGCCGGTCCGTGAAAATATTTTCTGACATTAAACCGGTCCGTGGCCCAAAAAAGGTTGGGGACTACTGAATTAGGGGACATTACTGAATTAAAGAGTAGTTGCAGAATTAATGAACTAGTATTAGACTTCCAGGGACCTGGACTTTGAAGTAGCAATGAGGACTCACTGGTTGTGTGATCTCAGATAATTTATTTATTATCTCAGAGCTTTGTTAAAGGAGATCAATAACGCATCAGATCACAGCAGTGTAGTGCTGAAGAGAATGGAGTGCCAAGTGCTAACTCTATCCCAGGCAGGGCTCTGGACTTCTTAGCTGCTGCTCACCCTGCACTTGCCTGCCTTTGACCCTCAGTTTAATTTGCATGACAGAAGCAGAGAATGAGCATGAAATTCATAGCCAGACTCCTTGCAAATGGATCATCTTGTCACTTAGAGTGTGTTTACTCTAGAGATTTTATGCTCCTAATGGTTTGGCTCAATTCTTGGCTCACCTTGGTTGAGCATGATCTCCATTGCAGATTTTCATGCCTAATATATATATATTTTTCAAATTGTCCAAGGAACTAAGACACTGGCCAGCGAAAAGCTTTCTGCACTCATCCAGAGGGAATTAAGCTAGTCACAGTCAAATCTTCCTCATTCAATAACCAATTTAAATTATTATCCCAATTAGATATCATTCTGAAAGCAATCTTAATCAATCTAGACTTGATAGGCTTCCGGAAAGAATTGCCTAATTAAACTTCCTATCGAATGATTGTGCCTAGTCAACCAAGGTAACAGGAAACCAAGAAACAGAGGAAGATATTTGGAAGTTAATCTGCTAAGTGCATGCAACAGAATTCAGAGGCAATGGGGCTAATGCCCCCCTCACGGGGATATTTTAAGGGCACGAAGATAATTTCCCTGAAGCATTCTTTTTTCAGAAGTACTCTGGAGTGAGAGTTGTAACCATTGTCTTTGGATTGTGGCCTCCATGCCACCTGGTTCTTATTTCTGCATTTTTTCTTTTAAAGATCTGCCTTTTTGTAAATCCCGAATCATGTTCTCTATTCCACCTTTCTGACTGTCACATACATTAGTGCTAGTAGTCCATGCCACAAAGGTACCTTCTGAAGAGATAGGTGGACCCTCATATCCGGCCCATTCTGGCTGTCTACAAAATAGTGTCCATTCAGAGAGAAAAGTCCTTTTATAATATGCACAAAACATATTCTCACCTTATTATCTCTACTGTATTTTTTTCCAGGGCTGCCATAATGAATTACCATACCACAAAATGAGCTGCTTACCAGCATAATTGTGTTCTCTCACAGTGCCAGAGGCTGAGAGTATGAAATCGAGGTGTGGACAGAGCAGTGCAGTCTGTGGAGGCCCTAATGTAGAATCCCTTCTTGGCCTCTTCTAGCTTCCAGCAGCTGTTGGCATTCCTTGGCTTGTGGCTGCATCTCTCTCTGCTCCAACTTCACATCCCTTTCTCTTCTGTGTGCCTGTTAGCTTTTGGGGGGCTCTGTCTTATAAGATCACTTGTGATGGCATTTAGGGTTCATCTGCATAATAAAGAGTAATCTTCTCATTTTAAAATCCTTGATTAGATCTGCAAAGTCCCTTTTCCCAAATAAAATTAGGTTTACAAATTGGGAGGATTAAGTGTGGATATTTTTAGATGCTCATGGCTCATCCTACTCTAACTCCCAAACTGCATCTTGATCTTAGGGGCAGTTTGATTGACTGAGCATGGATTTTTGTTTGTTTCTTTGTTTGCTTGTTTGTTTTTCGGACAGAAGAGGGTTCAAACACAGTCAGTTCTAAGTGCCACTTAGACCACGAAAATAAAGGCATGATGCTGTAAAACTTGGAGAAAATGTATATAATGAGGATAGTCACTAAGACTTTAAGAGATAATCAGTGAGGTGGATGTTCCCAAATTCAGGACTCAGGATTCTCTGTGCCAGTCTTTTTACACCACATTTCTTTACCTGAGAGTGAGAGATACCCTGTGACGTACAGTGAATTGCTCACTCCTTCTTCTATGTGCCACAGCCGTCCTGCCTGCTGCAATATAAGCTCTCAGCTCCACACCTGATGAGATGTGCTGCTTCAATTTCCTCCTGAGAGCATGGAGCACTAAGTACGGATAGCTCCAGGTGACAGGGAAACCATTGGAAGGAAGGAAGCGGCATTTCACTATGAAATATAAATATATTAATCTTTCCAGGAAAGAAGGTAGAAAAGGAAGCACAACTGTCTCAACTGGTTAAAAATATTTTTAAAAAGACAAAAAAAAACACAAAAAAACAAAGCAAAACTCATGAACACGGACAACAGTGTGGTGATTGCTGGGGTCAGGGAGAGGTGAAGGAAGGTATAATGAGAACACATTATGATGGACAAAGACTTGACTTGGTGGGTGTTGGGTAAATAAGTTTGTAAAATTTGTGTTCTTTGATTTTGCTCACTTTTATTGTTAAAAATGGCCGCTGCCCATGTGAAAGAGCTAATTACCTTCTTGCTTGGGAAGGGGCTTTGTTATGCTAATGTGTGCTGGAGGAGGGGTGTTTGCCCCAAAAAGTTTGTGAAAAAGGAGAAAGGAAAGGAGGAAGCCACGTTTTTTGCAGAGAAGCAGCCAAGATGGTAGAGTGCTGAAGGAGAAGTTAGTTTGTGCAGAGAGGAGAAGATGGGGAACAGAGGTGAATAAGGCTGGTGGGGCCTTTGATTCTAGAAAACTGGGAGAAAGTCAGTGGCTTTTGGAGCCCTGAATGGAAAGGGAAGCTTTTTCCCTGCTGTGTGTATTTACTCGCCCGCCGGTGCGAGAATAGAATAAAGGATGGCCCACCAGTTTCCAGATCTGCTGTTTCTCTACCATCTGCCTGAATCAATGAGAACCTGCACACGCCAGGCGGTGGTGATGGCCATGACTACTGGCCATACAGTGTGGATGAACACACAATGTGGGGTACAGAGACATGTTGTAGAATTGGGCTCCTGAAATCTGTATAATTTTGTTAACCAGTGTCACCCTAATATAATACATTGTAATGCCAGTGGCTGGGGCTATCATCACAGCAGCCCAGCCCATGCAGGTTTGCATTGGTTTCGGACAGTCGGTAAAGAAACACCGGAGCCAAGAACTGATGGGCTGTCATATTTAATCCTAGCTTGCACCCGGCAGGCAAGTAAAAACACACCCTGGGCTCCAAAACCCATCACATTCAGTGCTCACAAAGCTACTGACTTATCCGAGTTTCCTAGAATCAAAGGTTTCTAGCTCACCAGACTTATTCACCTCTGTTCCCCATCTCCTTCCTTCTCCAGCGTCAAACTGCACAAACTGGCCTCTCACTCAATACTCTGCCATCTTGGCTGCTTCTCCTGGCCACATGGCCTCTTTCTGCTCTCCTCTCTGCTCTCTCCTCTAATGATAATCCCAGGAACCAAGAGAGCAAGCTCCCATTCTGCCCCCATTTTATAGTGTAGCTTCACAACCTTTAATCCAATATACAAAATAGGGAAGTCTCTAATACAAAGTCACTTATCTGGGGCATGATGGGATTGTACCAGCCCACATCAAAAAGGGTGGGAAAGGCTTAGTCCCAAAACCAAGCCCCAGGCTACAAAAATCCTGCCTGCCCACAGAGACACACATTAATATCACCTGGGCAATGGCCTCCGCGTGGGCAGCACCATCTTTAACAAAGTGAACATAATATATTTTATCTGCCCAACATACATTCAATTAAAAAAGACAACAACACAGTTCCTCTGAGTAAATGACTGTAACTTTAATAAGAAAATTAGTAGAGCGTTGTGTTTGGGGAGACTATCTGCCTTATTGATTTCTTATTTAAAGAACATTATTTGAGATTAAAAGTGAGGTATGCTTATTAACTCTAATTTGGGAAATAGACATAAAAATACAAAGAAGACAGAAATGCATAAAGATAATCTCTAGGCCCTGGCCAGTTGGCTCAGCGGTAGAGCGTCGGCCTGGCGTGCGGGGGACCCGGGTTCGATTCCCGGCCAGGGCACATAGGAGAAGCGCCCATTTGCTTCTCCACCCCTCCCCCCCTCCTTCCTCTCTGTCTCTCTCTTCCCCTCCCGCAGCCAAGGCTCCATTGGAGCAAAGATGGCCCGGGCGCTAGAGTGGCTCTGGTTGCGACAGAGCGACGCCCCGGAGGGGCAGAGCATCGCCCCCTGGTGGGAAGAGCATCGCCCCTGGTGGGCGTGCCGGGTGGATCCTGGTCGGGCGCATGCGGGAGTCTGTCTGAGTGTCTCTCCCTGTTTCCAGCTTCAGAAAAATACAAAAAAAAAAAAAAAAAGATAATCTCTAAATGTATCAACTTCTGTCCACCCCGAACCCAAGTTGTTGTTATCACTCACCTGGCTTGTTGCAGCCATGTTCCAGCTGGGTCCCAGGCTTCCAGTCATCCTCCTGTCTGCAACTAGCTACAGGTTTACACAATGAAGAAAATTTGCTTCTTCAGTGATTTCCCACCGCCTACTATAGAGCCAAGTCCCTTTACCGGGCTCTCCCTAATCCAGGTGTTTGGTACCTTCCAACTGTACCCTTCTCAAAAGGTACTCGTGTCTAACCTGTGGTGGCGCAGTGGATAAAGCGTTGACTTGGAAATGCTGAGATCGCCGGTTGGAAACCCTGGGCTTGCCTGGTTAAGGCACATATGGAAGTTGATGCTTCCAGCTCCTCCCCCCTTCTCTTTCTGTCTCTCCTCTCTCTCTCTCTCTACTCTCTAAAATGAATAAATAAATTAAAAAAAAAAAAAGGTACTCGTAAGCTTTGGCTGAACAGGACCTCTAAACATCTTTGCTTCTGTCTCTTGAGGCCTTCACCTCCCTGTTACATTCACTGATTTCCCCTTCCTCTCACTTCTTACCCCTTTCTTGGGCCAGAGCATACTTTTCTGTTTCACCTGGAAGTCTCTTTTGACTCCACGATTCTAAATTAAATGCCTCATCTCTGGACTTTCACACACTCCACACTTCTTGTCTTTGCACTTTATTATGTTTGGTTCCCTCTGGGCATATCATATCCCCACTAGACAATATAATTAATCTCTGAGGGCCAGCATTGATCATATCTGCTCTACAGCAGTATTTCTAACATTTATCATAGTGCCTAACACATTGGAGGAACTCAGTCAATATATATGGGATGGATATTGGATGTTAGAAAAAAAAATAAGATTAGGAGCAAGAACCCTGGATATGTATTGCTTGAGTTCAAATCCAAAGTTCTTCAGTTACTAACTTTTGACCATAGGCAAGCTACTTAATATTTCTGAATTGTAATTTCCTCATAAGTAAAATGATAATAAAATAGTGTATTACTGATGCAAAGTAAGGTGACCTTCAATGAGTCATGTCCCTGTATGATTCCTTCCTGTTGAGTGCAGGCAGAATCTGTGACTGGCTTCTAATCAACAGAATATGATAGAATGACGGAGTGGTATTGCATTAATTAGGCTCCATTATATGGCAAAGGGGACGGAATGACATTCCCATGACTATGTCACATTCTGTAAGACTCTGCCCTAGCGGACCTCACCAAGGGAAATTCCCTGCTGGCTCAGGGGAGGCAGCCACACTGTGGATGGCCTTTGGAGCGGGCCACGTGGCAGGGAACTGTAGGCGGCTTCTAAGACCTGAGGATAGCCTCCCATGAACAGTCAGACACCAAAATCTTCAGTCACCAAAATTCCCCTTCCTCTCACTTCTTACCCCTTCCTCAAGCCAGAGCATACTTGTCCATTTCACCTGGAAGTCTCCTTTGACTCTACAATTATAAATTAAATGCCCCATCTCTGGACTTTCACACACCCCACACTTCTTGTGACACCAAAATTCAGAAATAAATTTGCCCACAAGCTAGAACGATCTTGGAAGCAGAGCCTTCCCTGGTTGAGCCTCCAGATATACCCCAGCCCTGCCAAAGCTCAGTGAGAGCTCTAAGGGACCCTTGGATGAGGGCCCCAATGGAGCTGTGCCTACACTCCTGAACAGTAGGAACTGTGCCATAATAAATGGGTGTTCTCTTGAGCTGCTTAGCTTATAGAAATTTTTTACACAGCAGTAGAAAACGAACGCATACACCTTCTCCCATATATTGTACTTATTTGGAGGATTAAATTACCAGCATGCTGAAATGTAAGCCTGCCAAATGATATTATATTAATATTTGTTAAATAAAAGGAAAATTAAATATACCTGTCACTCAATGCAACGAATGCTATGATTTGTGTTTTCTTTTCCCATTATTATCACTGTATTTTATAAGTGGACTTGTGCTATTCACACAATACATATTGTGACAAGAATATCTTGTGCTGATAATTTCCCAATGTTGAAATTTATAGATGAGTCCAAATTTGAGAAACTTTCCTCCTTTTTGGGATATTTAGGATCCTTCCAATTTTGCATAGTCAAAAACAGTGTAACCTTTATAATGAGTATTTGAAATTATAGCATCAATTATTTTATTGTGTTAAAATACCATTTAAAAATTTCCCTTCCTTTCATGTATCTGTTTTCTCCCATGCAGCTACTTACCATAGAAGAATTTTTTAATATCTTCTTATAATTACTATAAATGAACTTCCGAGAATTACTGCTATTTGTTCTTCTAGAAATAAGTCCTGTCAGTATATTCCAGCTGACAAAATAGGTACCTCATACATTTCACTCCAATTTGGTATAAGAATAAAATCACAGATTGAAGTCAACTAATTTTTTCCTTTAAAACATACTAAATAGCTTAGTTTTTCTCAAAGTCATTGACTTAAAGTTAAATGGTACATTGTATATATTTTCAACTGCAATGTGAATATATATATATATATATATATATATATATTTTTATTAAGAGCATGTGCTTGTGAGGGTTGTAAAGATGCCTAAATTGCTTGATATGCTATGAGGGGTGTGTCATCTTGACTCAGAGATGACCCCATCAGCCCTTAGGAATGAGAGGTCATGATAATTAGTATTAGTATTGTTTTGAATCTAGTCACAGCCCTATGACATAAGGTAGTGCTTAAAAGAATCACAGAAATAAATATAAATATTAAAACAAGGAAACTCTGGTAGACTTAGGAGGAAACAGACTACATTTTGATATATACAGCATTACTATCGTTCAATTGTGAAAATTAAGTTAATAAAGTTCTAATTTTTAATACTTTCATTGAGGTATAATTATTCTACAAAACTCCACATATTTTATGTGCGTAATTTGAAAAGTTTAGACAACAGCAAACACTTGTGATACCATCGCTATAATCAAGATAATGCCAGCTCTATACATCCACTGTCTCCCACAGTTTCCTTGTGTCACTTTGGTTGTGTGTGTGTGTAAAAAACCTTAACATGAGAACTATCATTTAACAAACAACAGATGCATAATGCATAATATATTGTTAACTGTATTGTATAATACATGCTATACAACAGATCTCTAAAATGTATTTAGCATACCTGAAACCTCATATCCATTAAATAACAAGTCCAAATCCCTTCACCTCCAGTATTTTTTAAACTTAACACAGTACCTGTGCACCCCTGCTTACCATTAGTGAAAGTGAACCAATTAAAATATTTAAGTATGTCTAATTAATTGTAGGTACATTTATATTTATACAATATCTTTATATAAAAACAAAATATCTGAGTGTCTGAGTGAGATGTGGAATATTTATCCAACCAGCCATCATTAATTAAGCTGAAGCTATTGTTTACATATATATTTTTTTATTTAGCTGACATCAAAAGTGGAACTTATGGCTGAGGATATTTTATACACACACACACACACACGTACACACACTCACATGTATACACACTCACACCCTACTCCAGCTTGAAAGGAAAGCAAGGCGGATTCCAGATTGAATTTCATCAAACAATTAGATGTTTTAAAACCAGTGAGGTAAACTAAATTGCATGACTAACTTCAACCATGGGTGCCATGCTCACCAAGAGGTTTTCAGGAAGATATTTGTTTTCCTCTATCCAGATATTATAAGGAGAAGAGAGAAGAAAAGCTTTGGTTGAGGGTTATGGGTAGAGTAGGAATAATTAGTCCAAATATCACAATTGTAAAATTCAATACTTTTGAAGGTTCATATCTACTCAGTGAACTTCCAGTGAGTAAATGTGACCACATCTGAAATTACACACATTTAAGAGAGCTGAAAAATTACTTTAAAACAGTGATTTTTATAATTTTTGGACAAGTAGAAAATACCTATATTCATATTATGATGACTCAGATGCCTCCTTACCTGTATTCTTTCCAATATCCATATTATGATGACTCAGATGCTTCCTTACCTGTATTCTTCCCAATATCCGTATTATGATGACTCAGATGCCTCCTTACCTGTATTCTTTCCAATATCCGTATTATGATGACTCAGATGCCTCCTTACCGGTATTCTTCCCAATATCCGTATTATGATGACTCCAATGCCTCCTTACCTGTATTCTTCCCAATATCCCGCTTTTCAATGTTGTCTCCAGTCCGAGTCTTCTGTACATGTAGTCATAAAGATTCCCTTTTCATAGGATCAGTTGAGCACTCTATTAGTTAAGCAGCTTTAAAGGAAAATATGATGTTCATCTTCTTTCATAGCTATTGATAACATTGTACTGCAAAGATTATGGACCCCAAAATGTACTAGATTGTATTACTGTTCATGACTGTTCATTTGTTCCCTGAACTTGTCATGTTTCGCAATACACAGATTGCCTTTGGGCTGGGATATGTGATTTCTGTAGTTCAATTGTTTATATTATCTATCCTTCCATCTATCATATCATCTATCTGTATGTATGTGTGTGTCCAGATTAAACCTAATCTGGATACACCTATGTTATAATACCGATTCTACTAATAAATACGTGTGCTATGTTGTATACTTGAGGAAAATTTATTCAGGAAACCTCAGCCTTTGCTTCTAACTTCTTCAACTGATTGACTGAATCCCACCCGCATTATAGAAGATAATCCACTTTTCTCAAAGTCCACTGATTCAAATGTTAACCACACTTAAAAAAGTACCTTCACAACATCATCTCTAGACTGATAGTTAACCAAAAAATCAGACACCATAGCCTAACAACGTTGACACGTAAAACTAGCCATCACACTTGCTAACAGCTTGACTTCGAGTTCTCAGTTTTCTCACCTATTAAAATGGGGCTCTCTCATATATTTCTGGTGACAATAAAAGTATTAACATATGCAAAGTGCTTGAAATAGTCCTGGCGCAGAGTATATGGCCTGTTAATGCTCACTTTTATTAATTGTCACACTATCCGGCTCTTCTGAGAGGTATATTCTGTGTCTTCCACAGATAAGATTGGCCAATCAGTTGATATCTGTGTGTCTCATTTCTTCGACTAAAAATTCATATAACAAAAAGCTATTTGCCAAATTGTTGTGATAATGACAAATTTTCTATGTAAAGTGCTTATCAGCATATATGGCACAGATTAGACACTAAATAATGAACAAACAAACAAATAATATGAACCTCTTGATGCTGATGCTTTAGCATGATTATCCAAAGTGTTGTTTTTCTCCCTTTTAGATGTCTGTATCATCCCAGGAGAGGGAGATATAGGAAACTGTGTCTGACAGAAGACATTAAATTTAAAGCCCAGGAGAAAGATTCAATGAAAAATAAAGAAAAGCAGAAGTGGTCTAAAGACTAAATAAAAAAAAAGAAAGAAAGAAAGAAAAAAGAACAACTACACAAGGCGCAGGTCTTAGTCATTTGTTCTTCACAGGACTGTGCTGTTTAATGTAGAGCGCCTCGATCTCATCTGACATCCGTCAGCAACGAAGTGAAGAAGAAGGAGAAGCAGGAGGCAAGCAGAAGAAGAGAATCCCTCTACTGTATCATTTGCCATTCACTTCCCCCTCCCTTCTCTCCCCCCACCTTTGAAGCAGTCTGTTTCTTCTCCCGTCTCTGAGTCATTGCAGCGTTCGTCCAAATCCCCAGCCAGGCAATCCAGAGAGAGAGCAGATTTGGCTGGCTCTCCATGGCCACAGGTGGTACAGCCGTCTGCAAGCACTTTGCCCCCTCCGCCCCCCGGACGGAAACCAAGTCCTGGCTGGTTTGAGATTTGAGGTGAGGAGAATAAGAAAGATGGTGTGGCACAAACAGAACAGATGACAGCCTGGGCAGTCCGGTCAGATCTCTGGCTTCCTCACACTGGAGGCTTGTGCCTTTGCCTATGGCCTTCTTGGGAGGATTCAGAGCCTGAGAATGTTTGCTCAGCCAACCAGGATGTTAATAGTACACTGCAGCGGAGCCAGAAGGGAGTCGTAGGACCTTGTTTGTTTTGGCCAAATTTTTCTATTGTGAATGTCCCATTTTTGTTATGTTTGGGCCTGACCCGTTGCTGGGTTTCATATACAATTAATATCAAAGTCTGTGTTCTTTATACAACCCCTGGCTTGTCTCAGCCTTTATCTCTACAAAGCTCGAACAAAGCTAGAGCACATCTCCAAGAGGAAACAGAAGGAATTTTTGATGAGCACAGTGATCTCTATCCTCCAGAATGATTTCATTTGCTCAGTCTTCTTCTGACTTAGCAAACTGAAACCTGCCTTTACGAGGCCATCGTCTCTGAAATTCCGCAAGCTTTCTTGATCATTTTGTGCACTAGGGTGAGAAGTAAGAATTTGGAATTCCGGGACAATCATTTAGCTTTAGAAGACAATATTATTCTCAAAGGCAACGGTTCAGGACCACTCAAAGGCTAATGAAAGCATTTAAGAAAAGGGGGAGGCCCTGGCCGGTTGGCTCAGCGGTGGAGCGTCGGCCTAGCGTGCGGAGGACCCGGGTTCGATTCCCGGCCAGGGCACACAGGAGAAGCGCCCATTTGCTTCTCCACCCCTCCGCCGCGCTTTCCTCACTGTCTCTCTCTTCCCCTCCCGCAGCCAAGGCTCCATTGGAGCAAAGATGGCCCGGGCGCTGGGCATGGCTCTGTGGCCTCTGCCTCAGGCGCTAGAGTGGCTCTGGTCGCAACATGGCGACGCCCAGGATGGGCAGAGCATCGCCCCCTGGGGGGCAGAGCACCGCCCCTGGTGGGCGTGCCGGGTGGATCCCGGTCGGGCGCATGCGGGAGTCTGTCTGGCTGTCTCTCCCTGTTTCCAGCTTCAGAAAAAAATGAAAAAAAAAAAAAATAATAAAAAAAAAAAAAAAAAAAAAAAAAAAAAGAAAAGGGGGAAGGTAAGTTATTGAATTCTGCAATGTTTTGAATATACATGCATATATATACACACACGCACACACACACACACACACACACATACACAATATATTCTTCCTGCGGTACTGTCCCTAACTTTTCTCATATGCTCAGAGGAATAGATACCCCACAAGAATGAAAGAGTCTATGCTTTTAAATTTGAATTATGTTACAACCTCAAAGGAGAGTGCCAGATCTAAACATTTTATGAGGGAAAGCTTCCCTTGAACTAGAAAATAGCTTAACTTACTCTTATCTGGTACTGTTATAAATTTGAAGAATTGTCAAGTCTTTTCATTACACATAAAAGCTTTTGTGCTATTTTCACAAGTGAACTACAAGCTATTTTGATTCCCTAATCAAACTATTATAATGTTTGTTACAAAATGTAGCATGTGCAAAGAGCCCATCTTTGATGTTGCAAATATATACTTCTTTATTGTAAGGTATTAATCTTTTTGATATTTTTTGAGGTGTCCTTATATTATAGATCCCCATGGGGGAAAATGAATATGTACAATGTTATGAGTCAGCTGTTTGTTTCCTTTTCTGCTTATCTTGCACCTTACTCTTCTTCCAAAGACGTGAGCAGGACCATGTTGAAAGCAAGGCAAGTAAACTAAGTAGTGGGCTGTCTAGATAGTTCTAAACAAAGTCAATACACAGATTGAGATATTACTTTCTGTCTTTGCCAGTGCTAGTTTCCTACGATTTCTTACCAATTAGTCATCAGTGAGTCATAGTAACCAGGAGAATGAAATATGTATGATAGTGTGGAAATTGCATTTCTCTTACTTGAGATGTGACAGGTGAGAGTGGACCAGAGAGAGAGAGAGAGAGAGAGAGAAAGAGAGAGAGAGAGAGAGAGAGAGAGAGAGAGGATATGCGTATTAGTCCTAGTTTAAGAATTTTCAGCATACAAGGATGAAGTTAACCTTATTTTTCTATGCAGTTCAGAGCATCTTAGAAACTTGAATGCATAAACATAGCATTGAGTTGCAGAGTTTTATAGTTGGAAAGGGGTTACTATTATTCTTCAGTATTATAGATAATTATAAATGAGAGAATATATAGGATATTAAATTAAGGGATCAATTCTATGTACTGAGTCCATAATGATAATAAAAAAATATGATGGATTCCTTTCCATATGTTGGGCCCTGTGCTAAGCACCTCCTGTACATCATCACCATCCTTCTTAAAAATGCTCTAGGAAGTAGGAAATATATCCTTATCCTCCCTTTATGAACGAAGAAACCTCAGCTGGGAGAGAGCGCAAATGCAAAGTCACCTGGACTATGTGTTTAACCATTTGGTTTTGCTTTCTCTCTAGCAATGTGAACAGATATCAAATAAGAGAGATTAGGAAGGGGAGGCGGGGAGGGGGTGTGTGAATAGCTATATTAGGCAAAGAGAGTGAAAAAAACAGGAAACTTCACAGATGTTAGTTAATATCAGATCATAATGAGTTCCCAAGGTCACCTAGAATATCCCTATAATCAGGCTGAGATTTCTGATACCTCCGCTCAATCTGGTTTTTGTTTTCTGCTTGCCAGATGACATGCTGCCTTCTATTTTATCTTAAACTCATTCTGTAATTATTCACTTCTAAGAAATTAATATATCCATCCTAAGGAAAATATAGCTGTAGAGCTCTACATTTTTTTTTCACTGCAAATTTAAATGTCATATATGAGTTGCTTCAATTGTTAATTTATTTTGAAATATCTATTTCATTATCAAGACATCTTAATTCACCATGAAAACTGACTCTCAGTATTCATACTTTTCAATAATTGCGTTGGCTTCTAAATTACAACTGGGACTATTGGTTGTCCAAATACACTAGGGACCTTTCCAGAGCCGCTGTTTGGAAGTACGTGGGATTTTTATACTACCTGCTCAGGCTCACCTTCTTGTCGAGAATTTTCACCTAACTTCTGGAGTGTTTTCTCATTCAGTGTGATTGGACCTCCGATTTTGTTTTTCTCACTACCATTTCCACGTGTTCACGTAATTATTCATTTACCAAGCAATTGGGAATTAATATCAAACCAAAATTTCTAGTTCAAAGGAGTCCTAAATAAGTCGTGACTCGAAGATTCAGTAAACCTGCAATTGCAGTGAATTCCCACCTGTTCTAATAGCTCCTGTGCTTGCCACCTTGATAGCAATTAGCAATTAGTGCTGTTGTCACTGTCTGGTTACGTGGTGCTCCCTCTTACCAGACTTCAACTCTTTGAGGCCAAAGATTATATCTGCCTGTTATGGATTTCAGACTACTGAGAATGGAGAAGGTGCTCACTCAACAGCAATAAAATATGAATGCATCCATGGCAACAGAAACTTCAGGGCACACAATATTCTCTTTATGAGATATGCAAAATATTCTGCTTCATAATTGTATAGACATTCTCTACAGAGCTGCATAACCACAACCATCTGGTCTACTGTTGTGACAGGGTTGTTTTTTTTTGTGGCAGAGATAGAGACAGACAGAGGAACACATAGGGACAAACAGACAGAAAAGGAGAGAGATGAGAAGCATCAATTCTTCACTGAGGCACCTTAGTTGCTCATTGATTGCTTTTTCATATGTGCCTTGATGGGGATGGGGGGCTAAAGTAGATTGAGTGACTCCTTGCTCAAGCCAGCAAACTTGGGCTCAAGCTGGTGAGCCTTGCTCAAACCAGATGAACCTGGGCTCAAGCTGGCGACCTCGGGATTTCAAACCCGGGTCCTCTGCGTTCCAGCCCGATCCATTGCGCCACCACCTGCTCAGGCTGTAACAGGTTTCTAATAGCACTTTTATCTTGATTTTTTCTCCTCTAAATGTCCCCATACTCTAAGGTCAGACAAATAGTCTTAATCCATTGTTTTGCACATGTCATGCCCTACACTGAACTTTTAGGGTCTCCCCTATATCTGCAGCATACTTATAGCCTGATTTACCAGAACCTCCACTTTATAACCCCAAACCATCATAAGATCAGCTGTTACATGGCAGCTATAACTGATCTTGGCTTTGTCTATTTCCCTTGTCTTGGGAGGGTATTTATTCCCCTTATCCCTTCTACCTTTATCTTTTCTTATCCCTGTTTTAAGATCACCTATCCTTTAAAGTCCACTTCACATTTTACTATTTCTACCAAGATTTCTTAGAATGTCCCCTGGATCTTATATTCTAAGGAACCAAAGACTCAGGCAGACATCATTAAATAGTTGGAGTTCCGTATCAGAACCTCCATAGAGCATCTTGTACCTTGTACACAGGTTGGGAGTCAGACCCATCTTTTAGTATTAACTTTTCCACATGCCAGCTGGGTACCATTGAAAAAAATCAGCTCAGTTGTCTGAACTTTATTTTCCTCACCTGTAAAAATGGCTGCAATAATTTTCCCTCACAGAAATATGATAAAACAAGTGAAAAAATATATATGTATAAAGCACCTTGTGTGTCTTTCTTCCTTTTTCAAAGCTTATTGAGCCTTCCAATGTTTAAGCATCTCTAGTCCAAGAAACTGAAATTAAAGTATTGATACTCTATTGTAGAAAAGGTGGAAATTCTCTCAATATCTATTGGCACATCAAATTTGTCTGTGGAATAACTATAGAGTTTTATCATTTTAAAATATTTGAGAATCAAACACTAACATAATAGGTTACAGCTTATGAGATCAAATATTCATATAATAAAATGATGTGTTAAATGGTTTCCTTTGAAAGGGGTCAGAAAACTGGAATGGTAACCCAATATGCTTGGCCCCTTTCCAAGCCTTCTGCTCTAATCCCAGGGATAGCCTAATGATATGACCCCCACATGCAAAGGAGAAATAACAAAAAAGAAAGTTCATTTGCAGAAAAGAAAACAGGATTGAATGTGATCGTGTCTTCGGTTATTTATGTAACCTTTTAAGAATTAGATATGTTTGAATAAAGCACCATCACTTGCTTTCCTAAGACGACGGTTTCATTAAAAAAGCCCTTTTCCTGAAACCTGGAATTCATTGCCTGGATAAGCAGGTCAGAGTTCACAGTTGAAACTGTTCGTGCAAAGCTTGTTCAAAACTACCAGGAAAAAAGTAATTTTTAAAGTGTTTGCATTAGAGTGTGTGTTTGTGTGTGTGTGTGTGTGTGTGTGTATTATATCAGGGGCAATAATAATAATAATAATAATAATGATAAGAAGAAGAAGAAGAAACGAGGGTGCTCATGAGAAGGGGAGCTGAGTAAGACGGGGTGTGGAATGCGGTGTATATCAGCATTTTCCATCCTCTTTGACCATTCTTGCAGTGATAAGATGGGACACTCTAAAGACATCTGGGGCAGTCACTGGCAAGAGAGAGAAAAACAACCGACATTTATCTTCGATGGTTTATCAGATCTATAACCATAAATCTTACACCAGAAGACTCAGGACATCTCTTTATCTTTTGAAATAGCAGGACAACTTCTCTACCTTTCTCATGTCTCCTGACTGAATTTAAGGCCTGCTGTTCGTGGGCTGGGAAGCTCCCGGGTGAACATAGGCATCCCCGAGGGCCAGTGCTAGGAGCCCAGTTTGTCAGGGGGAACTGCAGGACCTCCTCCTTTCCCTGTGTGGGGAAGGCCAACCGTGATGGATGATGCTCCCAGCAGCTGCCCTGTTAGCGTTGGGCAGGAGAGGAGGCGTTGTGAGCACGGCTTACCCGGAGAACTCCAGGGAAGTGGGCTCCTCTGTGTCTTCTTCCCCCGCCTTTCGCTCCAGGACTTATCCTAAAATGAAGCAGAATTTTATGTTTTTGTTTATTAAATGATTTATAATGATTTATGAAGCCCAATTTTATTGCACACACCACTTTTGGTGAATAAAAAAAATGCAAAATAACATTCATGGAGCTGACATTTTAGGCAGAAAATAATTAGCTAGATTACAATACATTAATTCCTATAATTTATACAATGACAATAATAAAAGCTGGATAAGGGGATAGAGGAAGAACTGGAGGCTGGTTAATCGTTTAGGTAAGACAGCCAGGATAGGGCTGTACAATCTGGGGACATTAATCCAAGATCTGAACCAAAGAAGGAAATGAATCAGGATGTCCCTTGGAATAAGAAGGCTTCAGGTGAAAAAAACCAGCATATACAGTCCTTGAGTCCAATGTGCATCCTGACAAAGAGACAGAGATAGGATGTAAGTGTGAGAGCAGTGAGCCTGGTCATTAAAGGGCTTTGTGTCAAAATAAAGCCTATGTAGATGATATGAGTGAGAGGAGAAGGCCTAGGAGGGGACTGAGCGAGGGTGAACTAAATCACCTGGGCAGAGGAAGAAATCACAGTCTCGCCACAAACCCTGTCCTGTGCCATTCTGCTTATAGCTCAGTATCCAGAACTTCATCACGGTAACATCCTTAGCTGCATGAAATCTTGGGTACAAGTGATTGTTGCTGTTGTTGTAACTTTCTGGCTCTTTTTTCTCTCTTTTTTTTTCCACTTTGTATTGAAGAAAAAATCATATACCAAAAGATGCACGTCTCTGAAGAGCAGAGTACTTAAATTTTTACAAATGGAACACATCAATATGCCAGTCTACACGTACATCAAGATACAGAACATTAGCGCACCCCATATACTCATCTCAGACTGTCCTTTAGTCACTGTGTCCTAAAGTGGACAAACTGCTGGCTAGTATATCTTTAAACATGAAGAGAGGAGAGATGTCATATATAAAACCAGCAGTGTTTGCTGCAGAAAAATGAGCTCTAAATGGCAAATGGATAAGGAGGGCATAAGAATGTAAGAAGCCTGAATGATGGGATGGTGTCATGGATAAATCAAGAAAATGAACTTGGTCCAAGCTCATGAACATAGAGACCTAAGAAGCGGAAAAGGAACAAGGGGTCACGGACTTCACCGAGAACTGAGATCTCTTTTCTCCGCTGGTGCATCCAAGAACAGTGTGCTGCACACGGAGCTGCCTGTCTTCTTGGAAGACAGTTCTTGAGTGTAAATTTCTTGTCTCAATATATGTATCTAGTGTAGGATAACAACCATAACATGAAGTGATCCAGTGAGAAAAACACAGAGTTTAAAAATTGTATAGATGCAGGCTTAAAATCCAGTTCTATGACTTAATATACAAAGGTATGGGGGAATTTCATATTCCTCATTGATAAAATAGTGGTAATACAATTTAGCTCACAGATGTGGTAAAGGATAAACGAGGTGGAATGGACTGGACCAAAATTGTCTTTTTTTTTTTTTGTATTTCTCTGAAGTGTAAAGCGGGGAATCAGGGAGACTCCCGCATGCGCCTGACCAGGATCCACCCAGCTTGCCCATCTGGGGCATTGCTCCACTGCAACCGGAGCCATTCTAGCACCTGAAGCAGAGGCCATGGAGCTGTCCTCAATGCCTAGGTCAACTTTATTTTTCTCCAAGGGAGCCTTGACTGTGGGAGGGAAAGAGAGAGATAGAGGGAAAGGAGGGGAGAAGGGAGGATAAGCAGATGGGCATTTCTCCTGTGTGCCCTGGCCAGGAATTGAACTTGGGACTTCCACATGCCAGGCCGATGCTCTACCACTGAGCCAACAGGCTAGGGCCAAAAATTGTCATTCTCGGAATGTTTTCTCCAGCTGCCAAGGGGAATAGAGTACTTTCCACATCAGTTTTCCATCCCCTTCCCCATCTGTCAATAAGGCTCTTCAAAAATACCCACAAATTTTTCTTGATGCTGAGAATTAAAGCAGATTGACAGTTAGCAACGGAGAAAGGGGAATGAATGTCAGCAGGGAAGAGCAATGCTGGACTTAGTCCTGAGAAGGAAGCAAAGCCACCAAGACAGACGCTCCCAAGTTGTGGTGGTATATGGTAGAAGTGAACAGAAATAGGGGAAATATTATATAGATTCTTTGGTAACCTATTTGTGTCTCTTTGCCATATTTTTAAAAGTGAAATTATATGCCTGACAATTTTTCAATTAGCTTTTTGTTTTTATGTTTGTTTGTTTTTGCTGGACTGTTTATATATTCTTCTGAGACTGAATCTTACAGACCCCTACTTTATAAGGTTTAAAGGCATAAAAACTAGTAGTCTATTCTTAGTTAAAACAGGAAAAAAGCCTGACCAGGCGGTTGTGCAGTGGATAGAGCGTTGGACTGGGACGCCGAGCACCCAGGTTCGAGATTCTGAGGTCGCCAGCTTAAGCACGAGCTCATCTGGCTTGAGCAAAATAAAAAATGCTCATCAGCTTAGACCCAAGGTCGCTGGCTCAAGCAAGGGGTTACTCAGTCTGCTGAAGGCCGCGGTCAAGGCACATATGAGAAAGCAATCAATGAACAACTAAGGTGTCGCAACGAAAAACTGATGATTGATGATTCTCATCTCTCTTCGTTTCTGTCTGTCTGTCCCTATCTATCCCCCCTCTCTCTGTCCCTGTAAAGAAGAAAAAAAACAGAAAAGAAGTGGTATTTTAAATGACTAATTCTCTTCTCTCTGACTAAAAAAAAGTGCTTTCAAATAGCTATGATAAAGTGATGATAAAATGATGATTAAAATAACAGTAACAATAATAAGAGTAATGGAATACATATAGTGAGAGCTTTCTAAGATCTAGGCTCATTTCCTCCTTACAACAATACTAAAATCAAGAAGAACTTTATTCATATTTTACAGATGAGGAATCTGAGGGCCAGAAGAGGCCAAGTAAGTTGATATCAATTCCTCATCTGGTAATGTAATATAACTGAGGCTTAACCCTAGATAGCTAGTCTCTAGAATTTGTACTTTTAATCTCCATCTTATGATCCTAGCAATGATCTCATTATTGTAAATAGGGCCTTCTTAGGTAATTATAGGTAGGAGAACAGATGTCTGAGCATGTACATACTGTGAGTTTATGGAAAATTTAATTTTACATCCTTTAAACACATGCTGATAATAAAATTAATTCACCATAATCAAATTAACTTATTATAGAAGATAAATATGTGTATAACTTGGCATTGTTACTTTGCCTAACTTAGAATAAAGACACTTTCACCTAATGTAAAGAGGCAAGTTCACGAACAATGCAAAAGTTACAACCACATGGGACTCAGAAGCTAACTTTTCCTCTTCAGCTCTAGAAGAGATAAGGGAAGACCAGGGTGAAATTTACCAGGAGACAGAAAGTCAAAGTAAATATGAAAGTCGTATGATCAAAGGGTCTTTGACATTGCCAAAGGAGTTAGACCAAATTTTTTCTGAGGCTATTCGACAATGCTCAGTTGCCTTTGGTTATCCACTGCTTTGTGAATAAATTATTTCTCCTAACTTTCTTCAGTCTTTCTTTTTATTCCAAATTGGTAGTGACTGTTGACATTGACACAATAATATTGAAACAAATGGAGGCAGAAACGTCTTTTTCTGAGTATGGGTTCCTTGTCTCTTTAAAATAACTTTTATCCATGAAACACCTATTTGTAATCATTAATGCCAGAGACAGGACATGCAGATCCATGAAAGTATAGCTTTATTTTACAACTGAGATTTTTTTATAAAAATAAAACATTTTCAAAGATAAAGCATAAAATGGAAATGCAAATGGACATACCAAACTATCATTAATGGAATAATATGAAGCCATCAGAAAAATTCAAGGCTTATTTTCCTATAATAACAATGAAAGTACTGAAGTTTATAGAAATTTATCATTTAGTCCAAGATCATGGCATGAAAAATGTACTTATTATCAAGGTGCTTAAGGTTTCAATCTGGAGTCCATATAATGGCTGAATAATTTCTATAATTCAAAACACAGCAGGGAAGGAGGCAATAACCCACTCCAGATATTTTTTTAAAGAATAAAATTATATCAGATCAAATGCAAGTGCTAGCACCCTGCAGTTTCAACTGAAAGTCTTCCCAGGTTGATGTCTCTTATTGTGTTTATGTAATAGTTTGCTTATTTATTTGTAGACTAAGTTTCTCCTGAACAAATGTGCCTCTAAATTCTGGCTTGTTCCTGTGAACCAGAAGGCTTTTTCATCTTTGGGTAGCACCTGTATGATTAGGAGAATGTTCAGTTCTGTGGGTGCTCAGACTGCCCAAGTTATTCAGATACCTTAATCATCGTGGGAAGACAATTTCTTCTAATCAGCTCCAGAATTCCTCACTTCCTGGAGGACACAGTAAAACTTGATTGATGATTCCTCTAAGAAAGCACCATTACCCCAAAACAAATTGCTTCCCAAAATGTCTGTAAAGCATTTGCTTACAAGGACAGTTTTCTGCAAACCAGTTCTACTAAATGACCTGAGAAAAACAACGTAGAGGGATAGTTCCATATTCCAGTAAATGAGAAAATTCTGCACACTAAAGTCTTCTCCCCGAAATTAAAATACACATTGACATATTAGAGGCTCAGGGAGGCTCACAGAATAAAAGAATCTATTCACTTTATTTAAAAGTGTGTGTTTTCCTACTTCTTTTCGCATAGCAACAATCCATCTCCATAGGGTGTGTAACTGGGCAAAGTTGCACCAGTGGTTCTCAAAGCGTGTTTCAGTGTCCTTTGTCAGGATTCCTCAGTACTCCTTCAAAGACTGAATTCAAAACTGGTTTTATACCAACCTAACCTAGTTCATTGCATTGTCCCACAAGCATGTGACAGTGTTTTCCAGAGACTTCCTGTTAGGTGATAATGTAACAGACAATGTTGAAGCAGACATGAGAATCCTGCTATCTTCTTTTAGGTAGACATTGAAGAGATTTCCAAAAATTGTAAAATGCTATTCTTCTATCTATTTTTTTTTTTGGAAAAAAATATAATTAATTTTGATAAAAATTTCTTATGTTAACTTGAGTGAATTGATAAATATTTAAAATATATAAATTATAATATCTGGTATTATATATATTGACAGTTATAATGAAAATAAGCAACATTATTTTTATGACCTGTAACAATTTTTACAGAATCAATGATTCTGAGTCCCCAAAATTTGAGAAATACTACACCTATATTGGAGAGTGGCTACTTCTCAGAATCAACTGATATCTGTGGTGGTCCAAGAAGTATGAAATGGCTTGAAAATGATTTGCAGGAGTATAAGGTAGGGATATAGAACATAAAAATATAGTTATGGCTCAAAAGAACAATAAAATAACTTAGAATAAAGATTCTGGGTTCAATGTCCACTTCTGTCATTTGCTACTTTTATGTACTCTTTTTTTGTTTGTTCGTTTGTTTTGTTTACTTTGAGATGCCCAGTAATGTTTCTATGCCTTAGTTTCCTACTCTTGGGGAAAAAAAAGATATTAACTGTGACTAAAAATAAAACAAAAACTAATAACAAATATTTTTATTGTGAAGAATAGTGAAACAAATGTGGAAAGATTCCAAATTCAAAATAATTTAAATTCATAGCCCACTCCTAGTACTTGTTCACTGGGTGAATTTGGGCAACAAATCTCACCTCTCCACACCTTAGTTTTCTCATCTAAATAATGTTGACAATAAAAACTATTCTTTCTATCTAAAAATTTACTGATGATTAGGTAGTACCTGACATCTAGCAACTCCCAGTATTTGGTAGGTCTTATTATTCTGTCCATTGCTAAAAATGACCATAATAGGTACTGTTCTGATTAGCTATTGATGAGAAAATATGTACCCTAAAATATAGAGGCATACAACAAACGTTATATGATAGCTCACAATTCCATGAGTTGGCTGGGGCTCACTTGACTGTGTTCTCTCCTGGCCTCACTGGGCATCTGTCATGTGTTTCAGTCATGGCGGCTAGGGCTGGTGTTGGATGTCTTGTTACCCTACACTTCTTTATTTGATCTCTCTTTCCACATGATGGAAAGATTTTGAGATGGCCATTCTCTCTGGAAACCTGGTTTGGGTTTCTGTGGTAGTTCAGGGTTTCAAGAGGAATGAAATAGTGGCCTCAACTCAGGAGTCTTAAAATATCACATCCTGCACATTCTGTTGGTCAAATCAGTCAAGGGTCAAAGGAAGAGGATGTAAGTCTTCTCTTGAAGGGGTCTGGCTACCACAGGTATAATTTGTGTCAACTACAAATTCTATACACACTGGTTATTTTCTACTATATCATTGTCACAGGAGATTTGCCATCCAGATAACAGCTTTATGACTTGGTACCAAGAGGAATCATTTAAGTACACATTCAGACTGCACTGTGCTAGGCATTACAGTGGGGAAATGGGACCTCATGGGTCTGCAGCTGAAATGAAACACGTTGTCCATGGAGTACATGGAAAAGGCAACAGCTTTGGTGTGAGGAAATCAGAGGTTCAGGTCTTGCTCTGTTATTCAGTAGTTCTATGTTAGTGAATGCTGGAATTTTCAGACTCAGTTGGGTCATCTGTTCTGGTGGTGTCCTAGTTGCTGTGACTCTGTGACAAATTAATACTGAGTAGCTTTAAACAAGACAACATGGCTTACTTGTGGCTCTGTAATCTGGACATGACTCTGTGGGAAGTTTTTTCTACTCATCTTACCATCAGCTGGAATGGCTCAAAAGCCAGGGGCTAAAATATCTAAAGTCTCACTTGTTTATATGCTTACACTTGGGCTTGAACAGCTGTGGGATGGATTCCTTGAGCTAGAGTCTCTATCTCCCTGGTCATGACTGTCAAGTTCAGGGTAGATGAATTTCTTACATGGAGATGCAGTGCTCTGAAAACAAGATAGAGGGAGAGAACCAGAGACAGAGAGCACCAGTAGAAAACTGTAGAATATATATAGCATTTTATACATTAGAAGGGAGTTATTTGATGTCAATGCAAATTCAAGGGGTAAGCAAATTAGATCTCACTTTTCGTGGGAGGAATGTCCAAGAATTTGTAGATATGTTTTAAAACTTAATAGCTGTGAGAGAATGATAACTCCTGAATTAGTTGTTGGTTCAATGACTGTCAGAAGATGCTCATTAAACATTATGTCCTTTTACTTCCTACTTGGTCTACAACCTCCTACTGTACCCCCACTCTAATTCCCTAAGGTAATCATTTGAAAGATTCAGATATTGCACCATTTCAAGATTCCCTGTATTGCAGGCTTTCCTGGACTGTTCCAGCGGTACCCAAGCAGTTTCTTCTGTTCTGGGTAACGTTAGAACAGCTCACTTGAGGCTGAATGAACCAGGCATTGGCTTTCCTTCTGCCTCTTCTCTACTCGCTGGATGAACTTCAGTATGCTGTGGGGTAATGTCTTGATGCCAGCTAGCTCCAATATTGAAATGAAGCCCAGAAAGGTCTGAAAACTACCTAGTCTGAAAACCTACCATTATGGAATGTGTCAAAATGGAGAGACAATCTTTGAGGCCTACAGGAGGCTCAGGATGCGTCCACAGTAGACTCTGATGTTAATTCTGCTGCTGGTTAATTACACAAAATTAGGGCAGATACCTCTGCCTCTCTGAGACTCAAGACTTTTTCTTTTTCCCTAACTATACTACCTTGGCTTTCTCATCAGCAACACATTTTTTAAGATTAAGCTGAAATACAATATTATTGCCTCTATTTTAATTGGATTATCTCAGTGTGGGATAATTCTTCTTTCCTGTCCCCACAATACATACAGACTTGTATTATGAAATTGGTGATATGTGAATATTTCCTCTCTATTTTCTTGTCTGTTTCCCCTTGTAGGTTACAGACATCTTATTCATCATCCCATCTCTAGTGCTTAGCTCATCTTATTTCACATAGCATATGCTACACAAATACTTACTGAGTGGATGAAAAAAAATGGCTGTGCTTACCCCACCTGTCCTTTCTAAGTCTCATGACTGCTGTAATTACACCAACAGGAAAAACATGAGTCAATATGACTTTGAGTTTTTAACTCATCCCTCAGTGCAATGTAGATTTATACAATTAACCTTATAAAGTGTATGTCAAGAAGAATAAAACCATCAGTTGAAAATATATAATAAAAAACATGCCCCTGTGTTTCTACTCTTTGCTGGAAAAGAAAACAAACAAACAAATGTGAAGTAGTAGATTTCTTCAGTTCCCTATTTTCAGTTCAACTGAGATAAACTGGTCATGGCTGTTAAGGGAAGAGTGAGCAAAATATGGACAGGATTTGAAACTATGCCACATATGTAAGGACTGAAAGGACCTAAGGATTTGGGGACAGGTAGGGGATATTTGCTCTGGTTTTATTTTGTTTTAGCCTGGAGAAGCAAAGACTTAAGTTTCAAACATTCAATGATTATTGCTTTGAATTATGCAAAGAATTGTCAAAGGGAAGAGAGATTCAAGAATTTTGTTTAGAACTAAAGGGAGAATCCTGATCAATAGAAAGAAGATGAAATGAGGAATTACTCAAAAAATAATTATGAACCATGGCATTGGCATCAGACAGAAGAGCTTAAGCTGTCAGTTCTTAGCCATGATGCTGGAGACAGCTGACATCACATTTCTGAACCTCATTTCCCTGACTTCTGAAATAGGGGTGATAATAATACACACCTCATAGGGATATCTTGAGGATTAGGTAATGCAAGACAGATAATATAATACTGAACCAAGTACTTGGTCTAGTGTAAATGAATGTGATGTTGAACTTAATTATATCTATAGATTTGAACTTGGACTTTACTTGCTGTGCAACATGTGGGAATAAGTGAACATTTCTGGGCTTTGTTTTTCTCATCTGTAAAATGAAAATATTGGGAAAGTAAATTTTGAATATACTTTTCACCTTAAAAATTTGATTGTTCTCTTTTCTCAAATAACAAAACCCAGGCCAACATATGGCATTTGAACTATATATTTTTCCTACAAATATGGATGCTCTAAGGTCTCAAACAATGGAAATACCATCGACTAACAGAAATATTTGCAATTCTCGTGTGGATCCAGTTTAAGCCATTCCCATCTATAAACTTTGGTGATCGTTTTCACTAATCATTATATTTTTCTCTTGACTGAAGATTTTGGCAAGAGATTTTAAATAAACTGTAACCTGGACTTTTGGAATTAGAAGCAGGTGACATAATATTTTTATACCTCAAAATAATTTTGATGAGTATTTTGGTACAACGTTCTCAAAAACTTGGCTTTAACATTAGAGCAAGGAAATATGTTCAGTTGCTACCAGGAAAGTGCCCCGTGAGGGTTATATAAAATAAATTCAGGCTTAACATGTTCGAAGAAAAAATTAATTTAGAGTGTGCTTCTTTAGATGCAAGTGGAATTTGAAATTGTACGCTGGCACTTTATTTCCGGGTGGGATTTTATATTATTTTATCATTCCTCTTCTCTGCCGCGCATCCAGAGCATCCAGGCAACCAAATGACTAGAATTGTTCCTCTTTGTTATTCAACGTCTAAGGCATGGCAGTCTTTTCTTAGGAGATAAGGTAAATCGCGATTTCAAAGCATTTTTTAAATCCATTCTGAGTTCTTTTTTTTTTTAATTTTTTTTTATTTATTCATTTTAGAGAGGAGAGGGAGAGACAGAGAGAGGAGAGATAGAGAGAGAGAAGGGGGGAGGAGCAGGAAGCATCAACTCCCATATGTGCCTTGACCAGGCAAGCCCAGTGTTTCGAACCGGCGACCTCAGCATTTCCAGGTCGACGCTTTATCCACTGCGCCACCACAGGTCAGGCAATTCTGAGTTCTTGAGGTTTACACATGAAAAGGTTTTGGACCATAAAATACGACAATTGTCTACTAAAATGCGTTCACATGACTTGGAAAGAAAGTTCTTATGTTATCTCTCATTATGAACATTGCATCAGAATTTTTTTGTTGTTAAATTGCCGGACACTCACACACACATAATCTCAGATACACAGCATCACGTTAATATTATACCTACATATGCAATTGATAATCTTAGGGAACTGAATTGAAATGCTTGATCTATGAGCAAAATAAATAAATAAATAAAAGTCATTGATGAAGAAATGAAATGTTTGACAATATTTCATTTTAAAAGAAATATTTAACTTCATGTGAACAAACTATCTAAAATTACCTTTGATATCTTTATTGCTTATAACTACTTTCACATCAATTATAACTCAGTTATGATTAGTTATTAGACAATTTCTTCTGATGTGAGATTGCTAATACTTTGTCAATTTAATCAACGTACTCCATCGACCATTATAATCAATCAATTAAACAATAATTATTTTTCTAATTTGTGATAAGCTTTGTATTGGTACTGTGGACATGAATTGCAATGTTTTTATTCTGATTTTGAGCATTTTGTTATCTAATACAGGGCTGAGGTAGGGGGAAGTGATTTGTATCTAAATCTACATGATGGTCATTCAGTAATTAGTTTCTAAATGAAAGAAAACTGGTAAGTGAGACATAATTTAAGAATAATTAAGTGTTAATCTATGAAACACTAAGGCATTAGAATCTAGATGAGAAAACAGAGTTCTGTATGTGCACTTTGAAAAGTGGAAAGTTTTTGAAAGAAGTAAACCTGAAAGTGCATTTTCTTTTAAGGCAAAATGGGCTGCATAGACCAGGAAAAAAGAGGAGAGCAGCTGCAGTGTGGAGACAGCCAGGGATGGGAGCAGCAACACACAGAGATTTATGGGGAATGAAGATAGTTTAACTGATGTACAGGAGGGTGGAAAAAAGTAGGTATACCATTGAGAGTACACAAAACAAAGTTTATTATTATTTATTAATTATTGTATTATTTTCCATAAGAATCACTGTAAACCTACTTTTGCCAACCCTGTATTTTCAAATCCTATCTTTATTTGGCTCAAAAATAGCATCAGTAAGGGCATATTATTTCAGTTTTTTCCTAGGTCATTTCTAATGGCTTATGTATTACAAAACTAAGAATATACTCAGTACATTTAATCTAAGTTACCTACATCTCCCATCCAATAAACACACAGACACCCACTCCCTCACACACACCAAATATACTTATAAGCGTATTTCCCTGGTCTTTGGTAGTCCCAGGATTTCTTCTCTACTGAATTTTTAGACTTGGTCTTTGACGCTTGTGTTTATTTTTATGACAGATGAATCTTTTACAGCCTCACATAGCAAAATGGAAACAGATCTTTCCTGAAAGGAATTTAAGCCAAAACTCTTTGACTTTACTATGTAACCTGTGTAAATCATTTCAACTTCCAAAACTCAATCTTCCTTTTTAAAACAGAGATAGAAAGAAAATATCTTACATCCTACAAGGAATGTCTTACAATGCTTTTGAGGATCAAACGCAATAGTGTCCGTGGAAGAAGCTGTGTAAATGCTAAAGAAGTAACAAAAGCAACAAATTGCAATTACTATTCAACTCAAACAGAAGACACTTCCGAGCTAACAGGGCAACTACATTAATACTGACTGTTTTACTCTGTTATGTTCTCTTTGTTTTATGGAGAATCAAATCTGTCCTATGGCATGTAAAATAGTCAAGATGTCAGTAAAAAAAAGGAAATGAAAGATATGCAAGACGAGTATAAAATCACATAGAAAGTGGCTATTTCCACAGACACGATAAGCATTTTTGTTCTTAGATTCACATCTTCTGTAGCTCAATATTGAAAATCATTCAAAACATATTCCCAGCTCATCCTATATTGAAAATCAGCAAGTGGTAGAAATCATCACCATTTGAAGGTGAATTTGACTTTTGGAAACCACTAAACATCCATCAGAGCGAATCCCTGTCAAAGTGTGCTATAGTTGAACTGAATAATATTTTGTTTGTTTGTTTATTTGTTTAAAACTAAACTTGAAAATTTTCTATATATTTGGTTCAAAAAGTGCCTCACGAGAATTTTGAAATCATTTGGAGGAGCAAATATAACTGAATTAATTCCATTACTTTCACTGTTGTGCTTATAGGACATCTTTGGATCCAGGAAAAAAAAATATATCAAGGTTGTCTTTAAAAAATCAGACTTCATACATTCTCTTCATACCTCATCTACTACCTTACAGAGGGGACCCAGGGACATGTAAGAATCAGTGAAGACCCAGATGAAATGAAGTATCCACACAGGCACGGTGTTCTGATCTTGCATTTTATCTGAGTTTTCCAAAATTTAATCTTGCTCTTGGATATTTATATTCAAATAATACATGTCTTTGGACACTGTGTGATATTAAAGGAGATGAAAGACAAGAAGCAGCCAGCGTTAGCCGTTTGGGTAATGATACAAATCAGTTTGGACAATCTCTGTTTACAATAAATCTCTGAGCCAGTGTCTTGCTCTGTGCTCCAGACCCCCTTCTCAGACATTCAGCCTACAGACCCTGCCTGGATGCTGTCAGCTTGGATTATGCAACTGGATTTTTCCTCTGTCTCCTTGTTCAGACTCTTCAAACTGGTTATCTCCCACATGATTCTTTCCTCTTTATCTGTTTACTGCACCTGAACTGACTCCCTTCCAGACTTCTCCATGCCAACATCCGGCCTGCCTCTCCACCGTCCTCCTGGAGGATCTGGACTTTCTCTATACGATGAATTCAATTTTTGAGTCTCCCTGCTTGCAATGTGGAGGCAACTGTGGCCTTTATCTTCACCCTGCTATCTTACAGAATGGAGATTTGATCCTGACATAGATCACATCAGCCTACATCCAGCACCTTTCCATCTCATCTGTTTCTACCAAGGACTTGAACCCCACTAGACAATTTCTCTTACCCACTGCAACAGCCACTGATTCCTATCATGTTAGACGTTGGGGATCTAAGAAGGAGCGAAATGGTATACTGCATTCCTACAGAGATTTACCAAAGCTCCGCTGATTGAATGAAGGTAAATTAGAGCAAGTATCTTGTAATTAAAGATACTTTCTATGTGTTCCTCACCATGTGCTAGACAGTCTAAGTATTCAGTCATTTAATCGCCAAAGTAATCTTGCATATTCAGTAACAACTTGTTGAATGAAAAAAATGTTGGCTTGCAGAATTGGATTTTTTTTTATCTTTTTTTTTATTATTATTAAATTTAATGAAGTGACATTGATAAATCAGGGTACATATGTTGAGAGAAAACATCTCCAGATTATTTTGACATTTGATTGTGCTGTATTCCCCTCACCCAAAGTCAAATTGTCTTCTGTCACCTTCTATCTGGTTTTCTTTGTGCCCTTCCTCTCCCCCACCCCTCTCTCCTTCCAAGCCCCATCCCCCCTCCCCCCACCCCCACCCCTGTTGCCATCACATTCTTGTTCATGTTTCTGAGTCTCATTTTTATGTCCCATCTATGTATGGATTCATATAGTTTTAGTTTTTTCTGATTTACTTATTTCACTCCATATAATGTTATCAAGGTCCATCCATGTTATTGTAAATGATCCAATGTCATCATTTCTTATGGCTGAGTAGTATTCCTTAGGATATATGTACCAAAGCTTTTTTATTTATTTATTTTTTTATTTTTCTGAAGCTGGAAACAGGAAGAGACAGTCAGACAGACTCCCGCATGCGCCCAACCGGGATCCACCCGGCATGCCCACCAGGGGCGATGCTCTGCCCCTCCCGGGCATCGCTCTGCTGTGACCAGAGCCACTCTAGCACCTGGGGCAGAGGCCAAGGAGCCATCCCCAGCGCCCAGGCCATCCTTGCTCCAATAGAGCCTTGGCTGCCGGAGGGGAAGAGAGAGACAGAGAGGAAGGGGGGGTGGAGAAGCAAATGGGCGCTTCATCCTATGTGCCCTGGCCGGGAATCGAACCCGGGTCCCCCGCATGCCAGGCCCACACTCTACCACTGAGCCAACCTGCCAGGGCTATGTACCAAAGCTTTTTAATCCACTAGTCCTCTGATGGACACTTGGGCTGTTTCCAGATCTTCGCTATTGTGAACAATGCTGCCACAAACATGGGGGTGCATTTCTGCTTTTGGAGCCGTTCTATGGTGTCCTTGGGGTATATTCCTAAAAGTGGGATAGCTGGGCCAAAAGGCAGTTTGATTTTCAGTTTTTTGAGGAATCTCCATACTGATTTCCACAGGGGCTGCACCAGTCTGCATTCACATCAGCAGTGCAGGAGGGTTCCCTTTTCTCCACATCCTCCCCAGCACTTATTCTGTATTGTTTTGTTGATTAGCGCCATTCTGGCTGCTGTGAGGTGATATCTCATTGTGGTTTTAATTTGCATTTCTCTAATGATTAGTGATGTTGAGCATTTTTTCATATGCCTATTGGCCATCTGTATGTCCTCTTTGAAGAAGTGTCTATTCATTTCTTTTTCCCATTTTTTGATTTGGATTGTTTGTCTTCTTATGTTGAAATTTACAAGTTCTTTATAAATTTTGGTTATTAACCCCTTATCAGACATATTGTCAAATATGTTCTCCCATTGTGTAGTTTGTCTTTTTATTCTGTTCTTATTGTCTTTAGCTGTGCAAAAGCTTTTTATTTTGATATAGTCCCATTTGCTTATCCTGTCTTTTATTTCACCTCCCCGTGGAGATAAATTAGCAAATATATTGCTGTGAGAGATGTCGGAGAGCTTACTGCCTATGTTTTCTTCTAAGATGCTTATGGTTTCACGGCCTACATTTAAGTCTTTTATCCATTTTGAGTTTATTTTTGTGAGTGGTGTAATCTGGTGATCTAGTTTCATTTTTTTGCAGGTAGCTGTCCAATTTTCCCAACACCATTTGTTAAAGAGGCTATCTTTACTCCATTGTATTTCCTTACCTCCTTTGTGAAATATCAGTTGTCCATAAAGCTGTGGGTTTATTTCTGGGTTCTCTGTTCTGTTCCATTGATTTATATGCCTGTTTTATGCCAGTACCAGGCTGTTTTGAGTACAATGGCCTTGTAGTATAACTTGATATCAGGAAGTGTGATACCTCCCACTTTATTCTTCCTTTTCAAGATTGCTGAGGATATTCCTGTTCTATTTTGGTTCCATATAAATTTTTGGAATATGTGATCTATATCTTTATAGTATGTCATTGGTATTTTAATTGGTATTGCATTGAATTTATAGATTGCTTTGGGTAATATAGACCTTTTAATGATGTTTATTCTTCCTAACCATGAGCACGGTATATGCTTCCACTTGTTTGTATCTTTCTTGATTTCTTTTATCAATGCTTTGTAATTTTCTGAGTACAAGTCTTTAGTCTCCTTGGTTAAGTTTACTCCTAGGTACTTTATTTTTTTGGTTGTAATAGTGAAGGGGATTGTTTCCTTAATTTCTCTTTCTGACTGTTCATTGTTGGCATATAAAAATGCCTCTGATTTCTGAGTATTGATTTTATATCTTGCCACCTTGCTGAATTCATTTATCAGGTCCAGTAGTTTTTTGACTGAGACTTTAGGGTTTTCTATATACAATATCATATCATCTGCAACTAATGATAGTTTTACTTCTTCTTTTCCAACTTGAATGCCTTTTATTTCTTCTTCTTGTCTGATTGCTGTGGCTAGGACTTCCAGGACTATGTTAAATAAGAGTGGTGAAAGGGGGCACCCCTGCCTTGTTCCTGATCTTAAGGGGATTGCTTTTAATTTTTCCCACTGAGTATGATGTTGGCTGTGGGTTTCTCATAGATGGCTTTTATCATGTTGAGATATTTTCCCTGTATTCCCACTTTGCTGAGAGTTTTGATCATGAATGGGTGCTAGATTTTATCAAATACTTTTTCTGCATCTATTGAAATTATCATATGGTTTTTTCCTTTCTGTTTATGTGATGAATCACATGGACTGATTTATGAATATTGTACCAGCCTTGCCTCCCCAGAATAAATTCCACTTGATCATGGTGTATGATTTTTTCCATATATTGTTGGATCCGGTTTGCTAATATTTTGTTGAGGATTTTAGCATCTATATTCATCAGATATATTGGTCTATACTTTTCTTTCTTTGTCTTGTCTTTGCCTGGTTCTGGAATCAGAATTATGCTTGCTTCATAAAAGGAGCTCGGAAGTCTTCCTTCCTCTTGAATTTTTTGAAATAGTTTGAGAAGGATAGGAGTTAGTTCTTCTTTGAATATTTGGTAGAATTCCGTTGTGAAGCCATCAGGCCCCGGACTTTTCTTTGTTGGGAGTTTTTTGATAACTGTTTCAATCTCATTTGGTAATTGGTCTGTTATGTTTTCTGATTCTTCCAGATTGATTTTTGGAAGATTGTATGTTTCAAGGAATTTGTCCATTTTATCACAGAATTGGATTTTTTATGTCAGCCTAAGTCCTGCATGCACATTAAGTCATTGTGAGAATTAGAAGGAAGATTCAGTCTTCCCAGAGAAAGAAGGAGTTTGGGAAGGCCATGACATATAAGATGGACCTTCAGTTATGCTGTGAAGTTCAGTGGTTAACACAAAAATGAGATGTCAACACCATTTCTGGTCTGGGCCAACACTTGAAGAAAGGGCAACATGGGAGAAAGGGAAGGTAAAGTTAGGAAAACCCTTTGGTGAAAAGGTACCCAAGACTTACCTTAATGTCATTAGACATAGTGCCTGAAGTAACCTGGCCAGCTTTATATATCTTTAACAAAAGGCTCCATTTCTGGGTGGTACTTTGCCCACAGATGACAGAATCAGAAGATACATTCACTGGTAGGAGAAAAGTTTTGGTATCTCCTCTCCAAGTTAGACTGAGAACTGTCTAGAGGGGAAGAATTGCCCTAAATACTCCACCCATCCTTATTATCTATTTTAGAGATGTGTTCCTTGCTAGACTCAAGCTGTCTTATATACTGATGGTTTTGCATTTATATTATTAGTAACAAACATTATCCATTACTTGGTTTATTTAATATATGAGGAATGCATATGGCTGGCAGCCTCAAGAAGCTATATAGAAGCAGCATTCAGAGGAAGAGAAAGGGGAAGTTGAATGTATTGCAAACCTCCTATGAGAGATCACAGGCTAAAAGCTTTAAATCATGGTATTTGCTTAAATGTCAGTCTTTAAAGTCATTATTATTACTACCATGTTAAGAAGATTACTAAGTTTTTTTGCAAGTTTGGGAAACTCTTCCAAAATCACCCACTAAGTGCTCAGTAGGTCAAATACTTTATAGAGCAGCATTTGTAAAACTTGAGTAATACAGTTTGTGCTTTTTACAGAGAAGATGAAGATCCAGACCATCCGCAGGACACTCTGCACATACATTTGTTGTTTTTTAGGAGTAATGCAGCCATATGCAAGTGCTGTCATTTCAGTGAAGTATTTATGGGCTGATGCAATTAGAAACTTAAAAGCACATTTTGGCACTAACATTATCCTTTTTGCTATTGTCATTAAAACAACACTGAATACTCTTATGATGTGTTAAATATCATGAAAGTAAAAACAGATTTTAAAAAATCTTGTTAAACACAGATTAGCAAGATTTTTAAATCCTGTTATGATCTAGAGCAGTGGTAGTCAACCTGGTCCCTACTGCCCATTAGTGGGTATTTTAGTTTTCATGGTGGGCGGTAGCAGAGCAACCAAAGTATAAATAAAAAGATAGATTTAACTATAGTAAGTTGTTTTATAAAGATTTATTCTGCCAAACTTAGTGAAAATCCAACATAAAGTACTTGGTAAGTAATTATTATTATATGCTTTAACTTGCTGTAACTTCCCTACTTTATAAATCACCATTACTGTGAAACTGGTGGGCGGTTAGAAAATTTTACTACTAACAGAGATACAAAAGTGGGCAGTAGGTATAAAAAGGTTGACTACCCCTGGTCTAGAGGATATATTCCAATTTTTCTAAGAAATGACTGTTTTGATAAGAGTTGGCGTTTTGCCCACCATAGGGCTTGATAATTTTGTTTGTTTGTTTGTTTGTTTTTTTTGCATTTTTCTGAAGCTGGAAACAGGGAGAGACAGTCAGACAGACTCCCGCATGCGCCCGACCGGGATCCACCCGGCACGCCCACCAGGGGGCGACGCTCTGCCCACCAGGGGGCGATGCTCTGCCCATCCTGGGCGTCGCCATGTTGCGACCCTCCTGGGTGTCACCATGTTGCAACCAGAGCCACTCTAGCGCCTGGGGCAGAGGCCACAGAGCCATCCCCAGCGCCCGGGCCATCTTTGCTCCAATGGAGCCTTGGCTGCGGGAGGGGAAGAGAGAGACAGAAAGGAAGGCGCGGCGGAGGGGTGGAGAAGCAAATGGGCGCTTCTCCTATGTGCCCTGGCCGGGAATCGAATCCGGGTCCTCCGCACGCTAGGCCGACGCTCTACCGCTGAGCCAACCGGCCAGGGCGGGCTTGATAATTTTGAAGTTCATCTCCAAACATAAAATTATGTGGTTCTAAATCATTTAATTTGTTTTTAATCTAACTTCAGAACGTTATTGCTTGGTCCTGGTAATTTTCTTTTATGTCACTAAGCCAGTCTCTGGAAATTCAATCAATGCAATAAGGTGAAATTTTATACTTGAAAATTTCACTAGGGAATGCCTACAGTTCTCAATGTGGGGCTTCTGAGTTTAGGCTTTTTAGTGAAAGCTAAGTAGCACTTACTCCCTTATAGTTACTTTGACACTAACATGTTGCACGTCCTACCCCAACAGGCATGTTTAGTGGAGAAAGCATCTTTCCCTGGCACTCACAATGGAAGGGATCCTCATAAATAGGGCTATTGTTGTAACAGAAGTCAAACAGCCATCGGTGACCAAAGATGTGATAGTGTAAGTCTAAGACTGCCATGGTTCCTGTCACCGAGGGGGATTCCTCAGCAGTTCAAAGCATGTAGTTGCAAAGAATGTTGTCTGTGGGTTGCTAAAAAAACCAACCAAACAAACAAAAAACAACAACAAGAAAAAAAAATAGGTGAAGGAAGGCATGGCCCAGTCTTGAAACCCCAAGAGCTGAGGGGGAGGGGAAAGGCACATAACCTGCATTGATTTAGGACTTATTATGCTGCACAATTGTGGAGCCTATTTAATCCTTTAGGTCACTGCTGTGAAATGGGTACTTTGTGTGATCCCCTTTTTACAGACATGGAAACTGAAGTTCAGAGAATTTTCAGGACAGTCAGTGGTGAGGCTGGGTGTGTCACCGGGTGTCCCTGGTGCTGCAGTCCCTGCTCTTTCACCTGTCTCCCCGCTTCCTCTCTCTGGAGGGAAAGGGATATTAAGGAGGAGGATTCATTTGGGGTCCATGGTAATACTGAACCCTGGCTTTTCCTTTCTTCTTTGAATTGCTTTCAATGTGGTCTTAACCCTTGGTTTCTTCTGTTCTGACACCCCTTCTTGGTAGGAAGAGGGTGGTGGCTCCATTCTGCAGCTCAGGGTCTTGGATTCCATCTGTACCTGAAAACTGCCTTGGAGTATCTTCAAAAAGAAGATATATGCATGGAATTAAAGGCTTAATTATTTATGGGACCTAATTATAGTCAGTATTAAATGTTTAAGACAATGAAAATAAACAAATGTAATAAAAAGGTCTTAGTGTAATCTCAACTTTAATTTCAGCTCTGCCCCAAACTAGTGTGGAAGGCGCTCTGTTCCTCTTCCTCATGGGAAACAAAGCTCGTGGTGCATTTCCTGTTCCACTGTGTTGACCTTGGATCCGAGATTCTGCCGGCATCATCGCCAGGTGATAACGTCTTTTCTTTCTTGTTGGGCGTTTGTTAGGGAAAGAGGAGAGTAAACAGCATTCATACTTTGTCTTCAGAATGACATGGGACTATTGATACATAACAAGGCTCATCAAGTCATGCATTTCTTCACTGGCAACTTGGTCCCAGACTCTGTGATGACTCCTTAGCAGATTTCCATTAATCTCCCTCATAAGGGGGACAGTGGTGATGGTGACGAGTAAAAGGAGAAGAGCTAGAGAGTGAAACTTGGTCTCCAGTTCATGCTTTTTACTGTAACGCTCTATCTCAGCAGGGGCCGAGTCTGCAAAGTTGCAAGGCACTTCCTATGGGTAATGCTGGTGACGATGATAATAATAACCATCACTAACTGAGCCAGGCAGGGTAGGTACTCAGTTTTTACATGAGCTCCCTTAAGATTAAAGTACTTACTAAGTTCTCATTTCTACCTGCTCCATTTTTTTTCTTTTTCTTTATTTTTTTATAATAATGAAGGAAGTTTTGCATCATTAGGTCATTCGCCCAGTGTTTGAATAGCTGGTAAGGGAGAAAACCAGGAGTGTAGATCTTTGTAACCTGCAAGTTCACTCTGTAAATCCCCAAACGACATGGCCCACCTGGGTACGGACCCAGCTGTCTAGGTTTGCCTTATTATTACGATTATAAATTAGTATTTTTAAATCCATTATTGGCTGTCATCCATACCTGTGTGTTTGTGCATTGTATGTGTTTTATCTTCTTAGTAAGATAACTAACCAATCATCAGTTTTCAAGATCATTATCACTTTCCACTGGCAAGAAGTGAGGGTGCTTCCAACTCCCCTGCTTCCCTCTCTCTTCCCCTTGAGGCAGAGCCAAGCTTGGAATACAGGTCTGTTTGAAACCAAATCTATTGCCCTGGCCGCGGTTTCTCACGGCCTTACAGCAGACTCATTAGTTAACCACACTGTGACTATCTAACACCCACCATGCCAGGCAACTTTTAAGAGTGGCAGGAGGTGAGCTCAACTCAGAGTTGCCATATCTGATAAGCAAAGTATGCCAGTTAAGATGGTTCATTAGCAGGTTGCTTGTCTCCCTGTTGAACCTTTATCCTTGAGCCCCTGACTCATGTTATTTACCCTTTTCACTCAAACAACAAGTGTGGTTATTGATGAATGAACTGGCTGGAGAATTTGAGCTCCCTGACCACCCTGTGCTCTGCCTTAGGCCAAACCACCTTCTGAACACTGTGCCTAAAAAAGCAGCCGGGCCCCCAGGGCTGTGCAGACACGTTTTTCACTGAGAATCAGGAGACCTGGATTCCGTTACTGCCTTGGCCGGGAAACAGCAAAGTGACCCTGGCAAGCCTCGACGTCTCTAAACCTCAGGTGCCTTGTCTGCGAATTGGAAGTTTTGAAATAGAGGCTCCCTAAATGCTCTTCTAGTTCCGAGGGTCTATAAACACTCTTCTTTCTGGCCGCCGCCCAGAATAGGGTTGCCGCTGCCATTCCAAAATTGTTACTAGAGGAGGAAGAAGGAAATATGGTAAGTAATTCCAGTGTGTGCCTGCCTCTGAGCTTCTAATGAAACCACACTGACTTGCTCGCAAAGGACCTGCCTTGCCAGTATTTGGTTTCTAGGAATCAGTTCAAGACTTTACATCAATAGTTCCTTTCCTCTAATTACTTATTCAGGCCGAACTCCATTTCCAAGATTCCCCTTGGAATCCTCAGGCATTCCTTCTTGCCTCCTTCCCCTCCTCAATGGCTCTGTTCACTCAGGGACACTATCCCTGGGTCCCCACTCTCTAACCATGTCCCTGTACTTTGTTGCCCTCACTTATACACCCTGGGTTGAAGCCTTAATCAAGCTCACTGGCATTTCCCACAAAGCCCGTCAAGCAAATTGCCCGTGCTTGCGGGGTCCATGTGTATCATCCAAGCTCTAAATAAGCTGACTGGCTGACGCTGTCTCCCACCTGGGCCCCCCATGACAGCTTTCTCTACACGGAGCACGAAAGGCATGCTTATGATGGCAGTGCCTCAGCAGCTGGGGAGATGATCTATGCTGGGAGAAGCGAGGATTCGACCATCTCCCAGCCATTTCCCAGAAGGAGCCCTTGTGAAAGGCAAATAGAAAAATGGGGCTTGTGGTATTTTATTCTTAGAGGACAGAATCCACACTGACCTACTGATCTACAATCTACATAACTATTTTATTTCCTCTCCCCTCACCTCCTTTCACTGACCCTGATTGCACACCTACTATGCGCCACACTGTGTTACGCCCTCAGAACACAGAAAAGAACAAGTTGGATGGCATCCCTTCCCTCACAGGATTAGCAGTGTAGTCTACCTCCATTATAGCACTAATTACATTCTGTTCTAAATAGACAGTTTTTATGTGTCCCCAATACAATGTGAGGTTTTAAAAAACAGGGGCCCTGTCCACACTGTGTTTGATCACAATGGTTGCAAACAGGTTCTGGTAGATAGTGATGTTTAATAAATATTTATAGTTTTATAATAATATGGGTTTCTATACACACATACAGATATATACACACTTCCAGTGCCTTTTCACTCCATTTAAAATAAGACCTAAATGCCTCATCACCTTCTAGAAGGCTTTCCTGATTGCTTCTCCTTCTGGCCTTTGTCAGATTTTACTCTCACTTGCAGCGGTCCGTTCACCCTAACTTTCCCTTCGTTCCTTAAAGAGCTCAAGTTCTTATTAAGCACAAACCTTTGTATGGGCTATGGGCACACTGCTTGAAATGCTTTTTGCAAGGGAGCAAGGCATAGTGAGCTCTCCCTTGTAACTCTTCTCTCCATTCCAATGGCCTTCAACAGCCACCAACTCTACAGTACCTCAGCCTTGCTGAGCAATTCTCCGTCTCATTGACCTGATGTGTTTCCTTCAGAAGTCTTGTCATGATATAAAATAATCTACCTGTCTCTAACTTGTTAAGTCACAACCTCCCTGGACTTTTAGCCTCAATTACAAACCTAGAAAAGTAGACTCAATAATTTCTTCATCTCCTGGAGCCCTACAACCATATTACTTCTTGTTGAAGAATTCATAAAGTAAACAGCAGACTCATGCTGAACTTTTAACAATTATTTTCCAGTCAAGAATGTATCTTGTATACTACTTAGGTGAAAGTCTGCGAGATATGCAGATTAGAGGGGGACTAGCCACTTTCTGCAGAGTGGGAGGTCTCCATTTATTGATTATTTATTTATTATTCTATTTTTACAATACTTCTCCATTTATTAAGGTTTTCCTAATGACCTTCATAAGAATGTATCA
The DNA here is from genome assembly GCF_036850765.1 of Saccopteryx bilineata. Classification (NCBI taxonomy): domain Eukaryota; kingdom Metazoa; phylum Chordata; class Mammalia; order Chiroptera; family Emballonuridae; genus Saccopteryx; species Saccopteryx bilineata. Next base: position 254,172,468 of record NC_089494.1, read on the forward strand.
CTCATTCTTCTGTGTGTCAATAGTACTTTCTTCTTGTTGCTAAAACTTATTGATTTTCTTTTTTTCCTCTCTTTTTCTTCTACATTTTTTTATTTTTATGGAATAATGCATTAAGGAAAGAGAGATTTTTTCCCCACATTGAAAAATAATAAAATGTTCAGAATACACAGATGTAAGAATCTCATTTGGCTAGGAATACTGTGAAGGTGAGTGGAAGGAAGGTGGGATATGAACTGTGGTTTAACTTATGGCAGTATTTCAACAGTTGTTTCTAAAACCATTCTCAGCAAGGAAACCCTTGCTTTAAGTAAAATTTAGGAGGCAGGAGTTTGACAGCTGTTCAGAGAAAAATGTGGTGAAGCCTGACCTGTGGTGGATAATGCATCTACCTGGAATGCTGAGGTCGCTGGTTCGAAACCCAGAGCTTGCCTGGTCAAGGCACATGTGGAAGTTGATGCTTCCTGATCACCTCCCTTCTCTCTCTTGCTTTTTCTCTCTCTCTCTCTTTCCTTACTAAAATAAATTTTTTTAAAAAAATTTTACATACTATGAAATCACAGTTTAAATATTCAAATGAATATTCAGCTGTCTATATTTTGCGTGCCTACACTGGAGACACAATTTTATCTTTTCCCTCTGCACCTTTCTAAGAAAGGCAGATATTAATCACAGAATTAAAGATATATCTGGTAATGGTGGAACTTAAAAGGAGTGAAGGTAACAGTGGGTCTAACATTGTTGACGGTCAAGGAGGCCTTGCTAATGAAATTAAAGGTTGAACTAGGTTCCAAGTTGCTTTACTTACAGTATTTTCTTTCCATCTCTCCAGCAACAATGAGAACTTACCATATTTCACTTCAGAGGTGTGGCATTGTGTTTCAGCTATTGTCTTCTCTGCTTCAGAATTTCTAAGAGAGGGGTCTAATTAATCCAAATAGCTTGATAAACCCTTTGAAAATCACTCATACAAAAATGAGTCTTAGGCTAACCTTTAGACTGGCTGCTTATCATTGGGAAACCTCTTTATCTAAATCTACTGTGGGCTGGTTGTGGTTCACCGGATGGGCAGAAGAACCTCTTATGTGTGGTCAACCTGCACGTGGAGGTCTATGAATAAATAGACTGTTGTCCAGAGAAGGGATCATGGGTATCTGAAATGAGTCTGAAAGACTACCTAGAGGACATGGTGCTAGAACTAGGTTTCAATGGGTAGAGAGAAGTGGTATGAAGACAGGTCTAAAGAGGGGGAGAGACAGCAACATGCTCGAAAGCCTAGAAATGTAAGACAACTCCGTGGAGTTGGAAATTACATAAGACAACAGGAAATCTCATATCACTGACAAACATAGAGCATAGTACCTGATATATATTAACCTATCAAATATTTATTTGTTGATTTTTTTTTGTTTGGATAGAGCAAAGACAATAACCTGACCATGCACTTATCCCTGAATGCATGCTAGTGATTATAGTATCATTTTTACCTACAGAAGGTTGGGCAGAAACAGTAGCTTTGCTATATACAATACTAGGAAAAGAGAGGCTATTACAAATAGTTTTCCTGAAAGTGTAAAAAGTAGATAATATCATACCCATCCAAGTATATTTGCATTTTATATCATTGAAATGAGTAGTGTGACATTTGAGATGACTATTCTCGGAACCTTTTGCTTTCCAGGCTGAGTCTCAATTTGAGAGGGATGTTCCCCTGGGCTCTTTTCCTGGAATAGGTGGATAGGGTTGTAGTTGTGTATCTGAAGATAAAACTCCTCTAGAGCCTTGAACATGAAATTCTTGTTTGCAGAAATAGAAAAAGAAAAGTGAAAGAATGATGAGTCTTTATCAGCTTCTTATCTGGTGTGTATTTATCAAAGCTGAACAGTAGGACAGCAACAGCTAGATTGGGAAGAGTGGGGTCAAATGCCCCAGCTCTGTGCATGCTGGTTTTAAGTCTGAGTAGCCAGATAAAATGAAAAGCACATAGTTAAATTTGAAGTTCAATTAAACAATGAATAATTTGTTTAGTGTAACTATGTCTCATGCAATATTTGGGATATACCTATGCTTCCATATACTAAAAGTGTATTTTTTATTTATTCTAAATTTGAAATTTTACTAGACACCATCTACAATGTGTCCGTAAAGTCATGGTGCACTTTTGACCGGTCACAGGAAAGCAATAAAAGATAATAGAAATATGAAATCTACACCAAATAAAAGGAAAACCCTCCCAGTTTCATACCTATTCGATGCAGTTCAATGTGGGCTCATGCACAGATTTTTTAGGGCTCCTTAGGTAGCTATCCCGTATAGCCTCTACAGACTCGTCACTGACTGATGGCCTACCAGAATGGGGTTTCTCCACCAAACTGCCGGTTTCCTTCAACTGCTTATCCCACCCAGTAACGTTATTCCTATGTGGTGGCGCTTTGTTATAAACGCGCTGATATTCACGTTGCACTTTGGTCATGGATTTGAATTTAACAAGCCACAGAACACACTGAACTTTCCTCTGTATCGTCCACATCTTGACTGGCATGGCCGTGGCTGCTCTGCTGTATACAGTGTTACAACATCATCTGTGCATGCGCACATGCTGCCACATCATCCTACAGAAACTGGGAGGGTTCTCCTTTTATTGGTGCAGATTTCATATTTCTATCATCTTTTGTTGCTTTCCTGTGGCCGGTCAAAAGTGCACCATGACATTACAGACACTCTGTATTTGTATTTGCTAAATCTGGAATCCCAGTCAAGATTAATCTTCATGACTGAAAAAATTATCCAGGTTGACCCAAACAAGCATGGAAGCGCTGTTCAGTTAAAAAAGAATATTCTTTGGATGGTTTAAGCTTCAACTACTACAAACTAACACCTCAGACCTCAGATCATTTTTTATCTGGTAATGCATAATTGTTTCTCTGGCTATCACAAAGGAGATGTACCCAAATGAGCAAACAAATCCATCTGCAAATCAGTGAATCTGTCTCTCTCTCTTTCTCTTTCTCTCTCCCCTCTTTCTCTCACCATCCCTCCACCTAAGGACTCCGTAAAGGAAAAGCGAGTGAAGAGAGACTTGAGATTTTCTAGTTTCCCTTTAATGGTGGAACTTTGTGGATAAGCTAGTGATGAGAGTACGGGTAAATGGAGTAATACTGAAAGTATATATTTCCCTTGAATTCTTGCAATATTATTAGACAATGGTAAGGTGTTTTGGAGCGAAAATAACTACATAGAAATAATGTTCCATTTGATATAAGGACATGTGTGTGTGTGTTATATGCTGCTGAGTTGGCTTTGACTCCTGGCAACCCTACATGCGAATAATATTCACATTGTCTCATCTTCAGTGGCTCTGCTCTGCTTCTTAGATTCATGTCTACAGCTTCTTTTATGGAGTTAGTCCATCTCCTATTTGGTCTCCCACTTTTCTTGCTGCCATCTATTTTTCCAAAAAAGCCCATCTTCTTATGATGTGCCTGAAGTAAGACACCTTCAGTTTTGTCATTTTTGCTTTCGGTGATGTTTACACTAAATTTGCTCTAAGATTCACTTTTTTCTTTCCCATGATCCAGAGTGTCTTATCATATTTCATGTCAATATATATTATTTCCTGTCACCTTTCTCACTCTCCAACTTTTGCATCCACACATAGTAACTGGGAATATGAGGTTATGGATGATCTTAGCCTAGTCTCTAATGACATATTTTTGCTCTTGATCTTTCCTAATTCTTCTACTGCTAACCATCCGAGTCAGCCTTCTCTTGATTTCTTGGCTGCAGTCTCTGTCTGAACTGATGGACTTAACCAAAGTAAGTAAGCAAAATCTTTAATTATTTCATTGTCCTCGCTGTCTATGTTAAAGTTGTGTATTTCTTCTGTAGTCATGATTTTTGTCTTCTTGATGTTCAAGTGCAATCCTGCTTTGGTGCTTACCCCTCTCCATCAGAAGTTGATTCAAATCAATGACATAATAATAGTAGTAATAATAATAATAATAATAATAATGTCATTACACTGGCAAAATTATGCCCATTTGCCCAGCAGACAGCTATCATTCCAACCAAATTAATTAACCTACTTAACTGTTAAATCAAATTATATAAATGTACATTATTTAAGGTATATAAGTGAATGTGGGTTATTCAAGGGAAAATGTGAAGTAATGGACAGTGAGGTTAGCAGCACAAACAAAATAGTATTCCTGTTAAATGTACTTAGAAAAACACAGGTACTAAAACCATTGTTTAATAAGTTGCCAGATATTGAAAGAAGCTAAACTAAGTCTCACTGAGGCAGGGATTGATCTGTTTGGCTTCAAGTCAGAGCTATTAGCCTTAATATTTTCCAGAGAGTTGTCACCTACTCTCATGAATTTACTTACTTGTCCTCTCTTTGTGCACAAGACACAGATCTAATTGTCTTGAGAAAGCAATTAGATCTAACCCTTGAGAAAGCAAAATTCATTCACTTCCATTCCATGACATATCTCCTTTTCTCTATCCTTGAGAGAATAGTCTTCAATCTTAAAGGCTCTTTTCAATATTTCAAGTCAAATCAAACTTCTATGGAGTTTTGCCTTCTATTTCAAGCACTCCAGAACCAGTTAAGAGATTTTAATCATTTCCCAAGGAGATACAAGACAATGATTGTGGAAAATTTTAGTTACTTCAAATTTCAGATATCATTTGTAAAAAGAAAAGTTCCCAGTCATAGAGTTTTGGGGAGCGGTTTCTTTGTTTGTTTTTTTAAGATTTTATTTATTGATTTTACAGAAGGTGGGAAACGAGAAGTAGTTGCTTCATTCTAGCTACTCATTGGTTGCTTTGTTGTATGTGTTTTGACTGGAAAAGTCCAGGGTTTCAAATCTGCAACCTCAGCATTCCAGGTCAGTGCTCTGTCCACTGCACCACCACAGAAGGCAATAGTTTTTGTTTTTGTTTTAAATCACTCCCAATTACCCACTGATCAAACTAAAAGGCCTCTTTTCTTTTTTATGTTAGTGTCATCTACACACTGTTCATCCTTACTAAAAATCAGTCATGGGAGTTAATACAAACAGTGTCATTTTCAACTAAAAAAATTCTATTACCAACATAAAATTTTGACATATATATGTATATATAAGTATACATATATGTACACTGCTCACAAAAATTAGGTGATCAGGGGACGTGCAGATACTCCAGTACTTTCAGCCTTTTGTATAGTGTGTTTTCACCAATGAAATAAAAGTTGGTTTTGCATGTCATTTATATAATCAAACAACATTCTTTGACTTGTCTTTTGCTTTTTTGATATTCTTGTTTAATAAAAAAAATCAAATGCTTCTTTTTTTTAATCGCTTCATATTCATTTTTTTTAATCGCTTCATATTCATTTTGAAACATCTCTTAATTTTTGTGAGCAGTATATATATAGATGCATTTTTATAACTATATATGTAAAATGTAAGGATAGAGATGTCATTTCACTACTCGTATCCAAAGGAAAGTCTCATTACCTACTTGTACCAGTGTGCCTGCATCTTTGCTGTACTGTATATAACTACACAGTAGTCAATATTGCAAAGCTTCAAAAGTCCACCACCATACCAGGTCAGGGAAGTATTATGTTTTTTTTATAATCTATAGCTTTCTACTATGCACATGGAAAACGCTGTTCAAAGACTGCAAATAGATTATTTATCTCCACGCGAAACATACTTTCTTAAAAGAATAATCATGTCATTAAAACTGGCTTTGTAGACTGTGCATGACACCATGAAGTAATTTTTGACAGAGATAAACCAACTCAGGAAGTACAAAACACATGCATTAAAGAGGGATAGAGCCTTGGAGAAAGCATCACGGCTCCACCAGTACTAAAAATACTGAGCTTAACTGAATAAACATTATGAAAACAAAATTTAGCCAAGGGAATAGAAGGGAAGTAGCAAAAATACTTCAAAGAACGACTTATTTTCATGAAAAACAATGATATGATTAGCATCAAGTTTTTTGTTTTTTTTTTACCCTAGAGGTACTTTTTCTTTTTTCCAGCATTCTTTTGTGCATTATTCATATTCTAAACAAAAAGAGCTAAACTGGCTTCAAGCTGATTGGTAGTTGTGTGGCAACCATGTTGTTTTGATGCTGCTTTAATGTTCATTTCAATAAAGTTGCCTAAAAGGAACATGAATAGGCAATGCACAAAAGAAACACAGATAAAAAATACAGATGTAGACAACTCTTCATCCTTACTAAAAATCAGTCGTGGGAGTTAAAACAATGGAAGACTATTTTTTACTCACCAAATATGGTCTTAAAGATAAAAATGCTAAAGATGACTGAGTGTGGGTTATGGCAGGCAGTTTAATAATTATCCGTAAAAATAAAAACACACACGTGTCTTCTAGAAAACAATTTGCATATCTGTATAGACTGTTAGATATATATATAGATAGATAGACAGATAGATAGATAGATATAGATATATAGATATAGATATATCTATATATCTATATCTATCTATCTATATATATATATAGATAGATAGATATAGATATAGATATATATATATCTAGGAGTCTACCTGAAAAAAATAGTCAGAAAAACACTTAAAATAAAGGATAAAGTTGTTCCTGGAATTAGTTATCACAAAATATAATAAAATTAGTTATTATAATATGATTAAAAAACAACCTAATATAGGAATGTTTAAATAAATTTTTGTTACATAAATACAGTGTCAACTTACATAATCTCTCAGAGAATACATATAGCCAATGGTACTTGCATACAAAATAATGGGAAGTTAAAAAAAACAGAGAATCTAAAGTCTTATGTTCAATGTTATTTCAATTTCGAGGCATATGGGTGCGCATATGATATATGTGTGTTTTTGTTGATGTGCCTGTGCATCTGTGTTTTTCATATTCACAGTTAAAGCACCAAGAAAACACTGGAAAAAAACTATACTAAATACGAATAATGCTCTCTGTGGATTGGGAGCTGTATGTGTAACTATAACACTTCATTTTCAAAAATTTCCTATATTGTATACATAACAATTCGTCAAATGTATTTTAAGTGGTTCTGACCAACAAATTGATGTTATAATTATATATAAGGAATGTCTTTTTTTTTCAGCCAAATTAAGAAAAAACCTTCATATGAGTAAGTGATAAATCAGCTGGGATATGGAAAATTTCTTAATAGCTAGATGGAATTGTTTTTTTCTCTTCACTCTACATTCTACTAAAAAAAAAAAAAAGGTTGACAATTAGCAATTATTTTCTCATAATTTTATAAGAATATGAGTTTAGCCCTGGCCGGTTGGCTCAGCGGTAGAGCGTCGGCCTAGCGTGCGGAGGACCCGGGTTCGATTCCCAGCCAGGGCACACAGGAGAAGCGCCCATTTGCTTCTCCACCCCTCCGCCGTGCCTTCCTCTCTGTCTCTCTCTTCCCCTCCCGCAGCCAAGGCTCCATTGGAGCAAAGATGGCCTGGGCGCTGGGGATGGCTCTGTGGCCTCTGCCTCAGGCGCTAGAGTGGCTCTGGTCGCAACATGGCGACACCCAGGATGGGCAGAGCATCGCCCCCTGGTGGGCAGAGCATCGCCCCATGGTGGGCATGCCGGGTGGATCCCGGTCGGGCGCATGCGGGAGTCTGTCTGACTGTCTTTCCCTGTTTCCAGCTTCGGAAAAATGCAAAAAAAAAAAAAAAAAAAAAAAGAATATGAGTTTAGTATTACTTTCCCTAAGTTAAAAAATAGATTAATATAATGACATAAAGTTATACAACTGAGTTGTAAAATATTTTCATTGTTAAAATGAGAGTATCATCTCTTGCATTTAAGGCTCAGAATATGCATTTTGTAAAGATTAAAGGTTATAACTTACAACATGACAATCAGTTATGGAAAATAAGAAAACTATAAGTTTTTTTAATTTTTTAATTAAAATTATTGGGATGACACTGGTTAACAAAATTATACAAGTTGCGGGTACTGTCTGTTCCCCACCCCAAGTCAATTCTCCATCCATCATCATTTATTCCCTCTACAGCCCTCCACCTCTTCCCCCTCCACTCTGCCTGCCAATCACCATATTATTGTCCATGCCCAGGAGATTTTCTCTTCTTTTATTTTTCTCAATCCCTCCATCCTCCCACCCAGCCCCCCAATGTCACTCCTGACAACTGTCAGCCTTCTTTCCATCTATGAGTCTGTCTCTATTTAGCTTGCTAGTTCATTTTGTTCATTAGATTCCACATACGAGTGAAATCATATATTACTTGTTTTTCTCTGACTGATTTATTTCACTTAGCGTGATGCTCTTCAAGAATTACACGTTTTTTTATAGCTTCTATGGAATATAAATCCTGTAATGTCTGTCGTTTTTAAAAAAATAATAAATTGATTATATTTTTTTTTCTTTAATCTTATTATGTTTTGGCTTTTAAGGCTAATAAAAAGTGTCTTCTCTGTAGTATGTTAGCGTTTCATTTACATGAATAACTCACTAAGTCAACCCAAAATAGTAAATAAAGAAAACTTAAGCCCTGGCCGGTTGGCTCAGCGGTAGAGCCTTGGCCTAGCATGCGGAGGACCCGGGTTCGATTTCCGGCCAGGGCACACAGGAGAAGCGCCCATTTGCTTCTCCACCCCTCTGCCGTGCCTTCCTCTCTGTCTCTCTCTTCCCCTCCCGCAGCCAAGGCTCCATTGGAGCAAAGATGGCCCGGGCGCTGGGGATGGCTCCTTGGCCTCTGCCCCAGGCGCTAGAGTGGCTCTGGTCGCAACATGGCGAAGCCCAGGATGGGCAGAGCATCTCCCCATGGTGGGCGTGTCGGGTGGATCCCGGTCGGGCACATGCGGGAGTCTGTCTGACTGTCTCTCCCTGTTTCCAGCTTCAGAAAAAATGCAAAAAAAAAAAAAATGCAAAAAAAAAAAAAAAGAAAACTTTATTAAAAATTAAATGGTGGATTTTAACTGACCATCTTTATCTAACAAAGTTAAAATGTCAAATATTTTCTTTAGATATCAAGACCAAAATAGGTTCAATTTTTTGTAAGTAACTCAGTTCCAGTCTGCAGGTCAAATAATTTCTAAATCACATTCAACTTCTACTGATGCTTTCATTATTTTATCTCCACATTGTGTATTTTATAGGCATCAAGTAGTTCAAATCGAAGGTTTAAATATCTGTACAAAAAATGGCTAAAGTCTTAGTGCAACTTAGAATGATATGGGTTTGAAATTTGAAACTTATCTTCCTCATTTATGTGTTACCTTTCACAATTTCTAAAACTGTTTCTTCATCTACAAAAGTGGACCAAAAATGTACCTTCCACATTAGGCTGCAAAAAGATATAATGAGGTAATATCTGTGAAGTTTTAACCCTTTACTTGAAACTTCCCTAAACACTCCATTAATTATATCTGTTATTATATATTAATAAAAAATAGCAAAACTATTTCTGGAATCATTAGAACCTAAATACCAGACATTGGATTTAGAGTGAGGTTTGGGTATTTTTTCCCCAACAATATTTTCTCTCATAAAATGTCTACTTATCCATTGGTGTCTTAGTCTGTGCCCCATTCTTTAATCACTCTTCTAAGAACAATTCAACTCAAATACAAACCTGGGCATATAGAAATAACGTGTTCAAAGTGTTCTATCTGGAAAACAAGAGAAATATATTTAAGTAGCTTCCTGCCTATCTCTTTTTCCTGGGACTTTTGAAACTTTGCAAAAGTAAAAATAAACTAGTGAAAATAATCATAATTGCATAAAAGAAGTCAGTGATTTTTAATGTGGCACAGTAGCTTATTTCAATTGAATTTTTCATAAATGCCGCCATCTAGTGTTCACTAATCAAATTTTATTTCTGACCTTAAAAATGTGTTACCATGAAATTGTTTCCCAGTTTCACAGACACAAATAACATCAAGTCAGAGTATTTCATATTTCTTTCTATCTATCATCTATCTATCTATCTATCTATCTATCTATCTATCTATCTCATCTATCTGCCTATCTATCTATCTACCTACCTATCATCTCTCTCCCCCCAAGCATTCTTTAGAAATGCTTTGCTCTCCATTTATCTATCGCTGGATCTTAGCATACTTCTTGCCGTTGTTAGTGTTCAGTGAGCTGCATCCTGCATATAACACCATACCTAATGTTTATATGCCTGGCAGTGTTTGCAGCAGTTCTTATATATCATCTCATTATTCCTGCAGCCTTGGAGAAAGGTTCTGTTATTGTTTTCTTTTAGAGTGAGTAAAGTGAGAACTGAAGAGGTTGGGTAAACTTTTCATGACCATATAACTGGTAAGTGGCCAAGCCAGGATTTAAAGTCAGTATAGTCTGATTCAATAATTCTCTGGCTTTCAGCCATCAGTGGCCATTGAGTTATCAAATTTTCAGAAATGGTTTGGACCATTTCCACATACCAGGGTGGAGAAAAACAGGCTTACAGTTGTTCATATGGAAATAAACATGCAGATATGCTTACTACAATAGCTTTATTAACTCAAAAGTATGTCATAATGCAACTGTAAACCTACTTTTGCCTACTCCATATTGACTGATAAATGAGAATGAGGGGTAAAACATATTTGAAATTATTTTTCAAACAATTCTGCCAGTTTCTCCATCCTTCTTCCATTCCAGTAGGAAGGCATGCATTGTCTACAATTTTTTCCATATTGTTTACAGAACAGGAAATGAATATGGCTAAAACTGTGTGGAAAAAAAAAATCAATGTGATGTGTCTCTCTTTTAAAAAAAGAAACAAAACATACTTTTCCGCATGGATGTCATTATGGTGTAAACCCAGTCTACTCAGTTGCTACTACCATAATAATGTAACCCAGAAAAGACTATTTTTACTTCATTTTTACAAACTTTAGGACTCAATCACCCCAAAATCAATTATCTATAGTGCCTCAATTGTCCATCCTACAGACATGTTGCATTTTGTTAATCAAGTCTAGAAAAAAAAAAATCAGAACCTACCATTCTCTATGCTGTGTATAATTTGTAGTTGAATGGATTGAGAGCTCTCATTTTGTAGTGTTACTAATCTAATATTAGGAATATAAATCGAAATTCACAGTTAAACATTTTCTCCAAGGCAAATCCAAGAGCAAAGATTGCAAATAGTAATATTCACAGGCAATTTACCAATTAAAACCTGGTATGAAAACTAACTCTTTGTTTCCCTGGGTCTATGGTTCTAATCTTTCATTTTCTAATGTGGAGCGAATAATACTAATTATAGTTGCTTAGTAGATTTTAACATTCTCTTTCGTTGTAAAGGGATAAAGAGATACCTGAAAATACACTTGCATCTCATGTCGCTTCATATACATTCAGAAAGCAAGATACTTTCGTTGTCTAAGCTGGATTTAATGTGGATGTAGTTTACAATCATATGAAGAAAATTAATTGCAGAGGCAGAACTGAACCAAAATAATGTAGCTGGGTCGAGAACCAATCTATGGAATTTAAGTAAGATATTATTTGTGTTGGATTTTTATCAGCTAGAAAGATTTTCAGCTATACATCCCTGCAGAACAAACATTTCCTTAGTTACTATTTCATAAGTCATGTGTTTTTTAAAAATCCTATGCACGGAATGCTTTCATAACATTAAATACACACACACATACATTCAGATACATACATGCATATATGTATTTGTATACTTACATTAGTTTATAATTCTATTTTATTGTACACCATAGCCTATTACATTTCCTATAATAGCACCTCACCACCACCCCTATAACATTTAGATAACATTGAATAGATATACTGGGATTCTAGAGGGAGTGAGTTCTATGGCATTTCTATTTGGGGTTGATGAGAAAGGGATAATACTGCAAAGGGATGGATGTGCTCTCTTCTAACCATGAAACATTCAAGCTTTATTCATGCATTCAGAAAATTGATTATTGACTATGACTGTTTTCTCTATTACAAGTTGCACATTATAAATTCATAGTAAAAATGTTTTAGCTATTACTCTGAGTGACATGAGATGCCTTTGGAGGATTCTAAACAAAGATTGATATAATTTGATGTATGTTTTGAAAGAATCACTGGCTGTTATGTAGAAAATAGAATGTAGGCTCACAAGGTGACTGCAAAGACATTGGTTAGGGGGCTATGAAAGTACTATAGTATTTTCTACAGTACTAGAAAGTGTGATAGTGGCTTGCATTGGTGGTAATTACTATAGCTGACCATTCTATTTCTAAAAAGAATAACTTTAACTAACACACAGATCATTCACTTAATTCAAATAGAAGAGAAAATCTGAAAGTTTCCAAATCATTACACTGATCTAATCAATCAGCTCTGAAGGCACAACATGACAAAAATATCTGAATAAAAACTAAAAATGAATGAGCAAATTTATTTATGATTATAGGTGCAAATACTTCTCTTTTATTTTCTTGAAAGAATCGTAAAATCATAAAATTATAGAAAATTATTCAGACATGCCAGATGTTTCAATATCTATTTATGTCATTAATTTCTTCAGTTACAACAAAAATTACATTGAGTTGAATGAATAAACATTTTATAAATTGCATCCTCCATACCTAAATAAAATAAAGTCAATGAAATAAGAATAAAATGATATTTCTTTATAAGAAAGAAGGTAATCTATCTTAGATCTTGAAAGCTAATACACATTGTGAAAAATATTATAGCTACATTTACATTACAGTCAAACTCAAGGAAAAACACAAGAATGTCCAATGTAAATCACTAGTATTTAACTGTTTTGTGACTGGTAGCTAATCCATCAGCATTAGAACACAAATAGGGATAAATCTATGCAATATATTACAGTTATTATTAAAACAAAAATTACAACAAACAATTGACAGTAATTTAATAATATTTTAATTTAAATTTTTTTCTTAAATTGATTTATTGATTTTAGAGACAGACAGGAGGGAGAGAGACAGACAGGCAGACAGAAACATCCATTTGTTCCTTTATTTGCCCTGAATGGAGATCAGACCCACAACCTCTGTGTATCCAGACAAGGCTCTCACCAACAGGAGCTCTCCGTTGTGTCATTTTGGGCAGTTGTGTCATTTTGTCAATTCATAACTGTATAATTATAACATATAATTCTACAGTGACTGACTGCTATCTAATATAATGAATGTATCCAAATACGCAAAACTTCTCTGTCATTAGAAAAATGCAAATTTAAAATACATCTGTTTCACTGAATCAATAGGCTTTTTCTTAATGATGATAATAAAACGCTGTGAAAGGAAATTCATGTTCTTAGTCATTGTTGATGACAGCATAAATTATTTAACATTTCCAGTGGCACTTTAGCAATATAAATGAAAGACTTCAACTCCAGCCCTTCCTTTGCCTGTTGATGTCATTTCTACATAAACCTCATAAAAAAAAATCAGTCCTAAGTGCAATCTAGCATAGAGGAAAAAGAATCTTCTTCACATGATTAATTGTGACAATGAGAATTTTTAGAAAAACAAAATGAAGCACTGATATCCTAAAAAGGAAAATCTCTAATAAATGATAACAAACCCATATGATGGAATATGCAGCCATTAAAAAAACTGAATGAGAAAGAAATTTTAATAAATTGGATATTTTCATGATACATGAAGTTCAACTGTGCTGGTTGCCATGTGCCATATAGAGTACAAAACAAATCAACTGTGTCATAATCAAATTTTAAAAAGTTGTCAACACATATTCTAAAGGGTTATCATTGATTCTTTCTAGGTAGTATAAGTCTGGTATGTTTTTCTGCCCTTTCCTCTTTGGAATTCTTTTTAAATTTGACTCTATACACACATATGAAAATGGAGTATATAATGTATTGTAAAATAATCCCATTGATGAAGTGTTTGATGCCAAAAAAGAAGGGAGGTAAGACAGTCTTGGTTAGGGGGCCAATCTTTCTTCAAGAAAGGTTATAGTTCCTGCCTGACCTGTGGTGGCACAGTGGATAAAGCGTTGACCTGGAAATGCTGAGGTCGCCAGTTCGAAACCCTGGGCTTGCCTGGTCAAGGCACATATGGGAGTTGATGCTTCCAGATCCTCTCTCCCTTCTCTCTCTCTGTCTCTCCTCTCTCTCTGTCTCTCTCTCCTCTCTAAAATGAATAAACTTAAAAATAAATTAATAAATAAACACAAAAAGCATTTAAAAAAATAAAAATAAAAAATAAAAAAAGAAAGGTTGTAGTTCCTTCAGTCTTTCCGTAAGTGCATTGACTGACTCTCTATTTCATTTTATTTCCCACAAGGCAATCAAAGATGAGTTAGTCACAATCACTTCCTCATAAATCTCACACATCAGCAAAGGAAGATGACAAGTGCACTGTTGGGGCGATTGCAATGAACTGGGCATTAATGTGGCATTAAAGGGCTCTAAGAGGGGTTGTGGCTGCCTGGGGAAATAGGAAGTAAGAAAAGTCTTTCTGGTATGATCTTGAAACAAGTTTTAAAAGATGAGCCAGAGTGTTCCACATAGAAACAGTGGACAAAGTCATTGTAGGAAAAGGACACAGCATGAGAAAAAAGGTAGAGAAGCATGATTCGAATGCTATCATCGTTAATTATCACCACCTTATAATTTGTTTATACAAAGGCTAATGAGGACCAAAATCCTATATATGAAGCCGACAGAAATAGTACCTTTATAGTTCCTACAGCTCCATTATGGTATGGCTTGCAAAGAAGACCCTTTACACTCTTACCCCTTCCTACCACCCTCTCCTCTTCCACAACTTCCACACGCCAAGTTGTGACACCTATCATACTGTACTACTCCGTATCTCCCATATGTGTCATGCCAGTTAAGTCTCAATACCTCCTGCACCCTATTCTCTTCAAAAAACAATTCTAGAATTCCAGAGTTTTTATAAGATATGGTTGTTTTATACTTTCTTGGCATTGTGTGCATATTAATGCAAAGTATCTTGCCCTAGGTCATCTTGAGGAATGATGTCTTATTCAGTTAGTCCAGCATTCCACATTTTACATATAATCTGATTGCATGATAGACATACAGTAAACATTTATAAATGAAAGAAATAATGGATGAATAAATGAATGAATGAATCAAGAGTGAATTTTATTCAACAAACTTATACACAATTGAATAGAAAATTTCTCATACTAGCATGACATTATCTTTTAAGACAAATTAGAATAAAAAGACTGTCAGGTAGGTTACACGACTAAAAAATTAAAAACCAGAAATAAGATTTAAACAATATATTTTGTTAAATCCTCAAATAATCTAAATTACAAAAATTGGACCAAGCTCCTAAAATAAAATAAAAATAAATTAAAGAAAACAATTTAAACTGAAACCAGATATATTCATTTTAAAAATGATTTTTTACACTGATAGAAACAATCCAATACTTTTTTTAAAAAAGTTTATTTCAACCAGAACAGTAGTAAATAAGTCACAACAGTACTTTTAGGTAAGCACCAAAGTCGGTGTTTTATTAGATAGTCTCTCAGGCTTTAAAAATAAAAATAGAATGACTATTTTATTAAATCCCATAATCCATAGTCCCAGTGAGTAATGACCAGAGAATGAGAATGTGTCTCTTCTCCCAAAGGGTAAGGGTTTCTGTTGAGCAGCCAATAATTTCTCCAGCTCCTGAATTTTTCTCTTATATATCCAGCCACCTTGTAACCCATGTCCTCAAAATAAAGGCATGCCAAAGAAGAAACCCACTCTTAAGAAATTTCTCTTTGCACAGTTGCAAAATATTCTTTAAAAAAAGGACACAGGAAGCATAGTACCACATACCATTGCAAAATATTCTTTTAAAAAGGACACAAAAAGCATAATAGCACATACCAGAAGTTGTTCATATATTCAAGCAGACTACATATATGCATATATGTTTGGGGTATTTTTCCTTGTTACACGAGAAGTTCTAGCCTACTCAAAGGATCATAAGCCTTTGTAAGCAAACGAGTTATATAGATTGCACAGGTGTGACAGGAGGCTTTGGGTAAAAGACAATGCTCTTTCACAAGTTAGCTACTTTGTAAGCTAAAAATTTGAGGCTTGGGAGTGTGCACTTTGCATATGTATATTTACAATGAAGCTGACACAGGGTTTTAGAGCAGTGAGTCAATAAATGTTGAATAAAGAAGTACATGAATTAATAGATATGTTATCTTTAATGAAACACAATTTGACATAAGCCTAGAAGTGAGCTATTAACTTCTAATCAATGATACAATATAAAATCCCCTTGGCTAAAATTTGCTATACTAAGCAAAAGTTATACATGGACATCGGCTTTGTATCATAAACTATATCTATATTGATTTACGTGTCAAAGTTTGTGACGGAGATCTTAACCAAAACAAGAATCAAGAGAGCATGTAAGGGGAACCTTCACATCCTATGTCAGTCCCAACATTTTTATTTATTTATTTATTTATTTATTTATTTATTTATTTATTTATTATTCTTTTCTTCCTGAAGTGAGAAGCAGGGAGGCAGAGAGACAGACTCCCGCATATGCCTGACCAGGATCCAACCGGCAAGCCCACTAGGGGGCAATGCTCTGCCCATATGGGGCACTGATCCATTGCAACCAGAGCCATTCTAGTGCCTGAGGCGGAGGCCATGGAGCCATCCTCAGTAACTGGGCCAACTTTGCTCCAATGGAGCCTTGGCTGTGGGAGGGGAAGAGAGAGATAGAGAGAAAAGAGAGAGGGAAGAATGGAGAAGCAGACTGGTACTTCTCCTGTGTGCCCTGGCCAGAATCAAACCTGGGACATCCACATGCCAGGCCGACGCTCTACCACTTAGCCGACTGGCCAGGGCCAGTCCCAACAAATTTAGAGGAAGAGCTCTGTGGTTAGAACTCTATGGCTGTAAAAGCCCCTCTCCTATCTACCTCTTCCTGTCTATAGAAGAGCTTTCTCTTCTGTCTCGCACTGCTCCCCTTGTAGGTTGCCAACCATGGTTCCATACACTGGATTGCTATTCTTTCTCTTTTGCACATAACTCCTTTTTGCTGAAGAATGCCTGGCCAACTTTTTGTTTGTTATCAACATGTGTGTCTGTGTGTGTGTGTGTGTGTGTTTGTATACATATTTATGCATGTAAGTATTCTGCTTGAATAATATGAACCTAATGATATGTAAAAAAATGCTTGTCTTTAAAAATGTAACACAGATATTTTATAAAATATTTATTTTCTCTACTGAGAATGTAGGTATTTTTATTTTATTTTATTTTATTTTCTATATTTTCTAAATGTTCTAAAAGTACATGCTTTTCCATAATCATTATAATATTTTGTTAACTAAAGATATTCATTGAGTTATAGAAAGGACAGAGACTAGAATATACTGTAAGATTAAATATTATTCTAAATTGAATTTATAAAAACAGAAGTTCAGCCTGACCAGGCGGTAGCACAGTGGATAGAGTGTCAGACTGGGATGTGGAGGACCCAGGTTCAAAAACCCAAGGTCGCCAGCTTGAGCACGGGCTTATTGGGTTTCAGTAAGGCTCACCAGCTTGAGCCCAAGGTCACTGGCTTGAGCAAGAAGTTGCTCGATCTACTGTAGCCCCTGCCCCCATCAAGGCACATATGAGAAATCAATCAATGAACAACTAAGGAGCCGCAACGAAGAATTGATGTTTCTCATCTCTCTCCCTTTCTGTCTGTCTGTCCCTATCTGCTGTCCCTCTCTCTCTGACTCTCTCTGTCTCTGCCACAAACAAACAAACAAACAAACAAAAAACAGAAGTACAAGTCAGTAGTAGTTTCGCTTTATTTTGATTTGAGTCCCATTCTAGGTGAAACTATATGTGCTGTTCCTCAGAGGACAGTCATAAACATGAATAAAAATTACAGATGCTTCTCGACTTACGATGGGGTTAGGACCTGAATAATTCACTGAAAACTGAAAATACCATAAGTTGAAAATGCATTTAATACATCTAATTTACCAAACCTCATAGATTAACAGCCTGCCTTAAACATGCCGTAACACATACATTAGCCTACAGTTGGGGAAAGCCATGTAGCACAAAGCCTCTTTTACAATAAAGTGTCAAATATCCGATATAATTTATTATGTGTCTCGTTTTCACACCATCGAAAATTTGAAAAATCTTAAGTCAAGCCATCTTAAACCTAGGGCCATCTTGTACCAAAAGAAGTTCTTAATGAGAAAATCTAGTTAACTGTCAACCTCTTTTATGACAGAATTCTGATGAAGTGAGGTTCCCCTGTATTGGGGGGAAATTTTATGTTACACTCTTGAGTTGACCATCTCATTTTCTTTCAGATTTTCTCTTGAGAACAGGACAGAAACCTAGAGAAAGAGGCCATGTCCCTTCAAGAGGAGAAAGAATTTTCAATGAACTCAATAGGACTTCTGGCAAGAATTTTAAGAAAGACCTTGTCTTTCTGACTGCCAGATTAAACAGAGTTAAGGATGTTGTTTATTTTACTTAAGTCAGCTCAGTTGATTCATAATATTAGTGGTAAAAGCATCTTAGAGAAACGGGTCAGGGATCACTAATCCTTTCTTAGTGGCTTTATTATCTTATTAGATTTAAGCTAAAGGAAAAACAATCCAATAAGCAGCCAAGATACAGAGAATTAAAATGCTTTCTGAGATTATTTGAGACCGAACACAGTTTCAGTTTTAGCTTAAAATAACAAACAACTTTCCTTCCATTCAGTTGAATAAAAGAACACTATCTGTGTATTAAAATGTAAAAGATTTCAAATTTATAGTCACCTCTACAGACACTGAATTAATCTCCTAACTGGTTTCCCAGGTTCCCGATCCTCATTGGCCAGGACCTGTCCCACATCGATTTGTTCACCAACCTCTCCTGGCTACCTGCTGTTTACTGAAGGTGCGACATCCGGAGGCCCAGCCTCAAAATTGTCTAGGATGCAAAATAATAATAATAATAATAATAATAATAATAATAAATTTGGGGGAGAGGTTTCAAGCTTCCAGGTATTTCCTTTTCAAAACAAATATTTAGAACCACTGGTCTAGAAACTACTATACAAATCCCTGAATGTGACATTTGATGTCCTCTGAAATCTACCCCTTAGCTGGTCTTCTGAGGTTATTTCACATCTCTCTCCGTGCACACTGAGGAGCCAGATTCTTCTTTGCATCATGATCTCCGCACGCCTTGCCGGGCCTGTGATTTTCTTCCTCCTGTCTTTTCAGTTGTGTTGTTGAATTCCTTGCTATCCTGTGAAGTTTTTGGAGTCATCTTCTAATGCTCAGCCTATTAAGCCACAGCAAAAGTTCCTACTGCTTCATATTGAGCTTTCTGGGACCAAGATGAAAGATCTTGAACCAGGGGGGCTGCATGCTTTAGGGTTGTTTGAGAGTTCAGTGCTTCTTGAGAATGAGTATCAAGGTCATACTCTAAAACATATCCTTGAAATGAATCCCTTTGTAAATATTATATTTATTGAGGTCCCTAATAATTACTGCAGCATCTTAATAGAGCTGGCAGAGTAGAGCATTAATTAAAAAAATTAAAAATTATGAGCTTTGGAGTCCAATAGTTCTATGATTGATCAATAAGACTGCCACCTACCACTTACATGCTTTTAAAAAAATTTTTATTGATTAATTAGAGAGGGAGAGAAAGGGAAAGAGAAGCATTGATTGTTGTTCTACTTATTTATGCATTCTTTGGTTGATTTTCATATGTGCCTTAATGTATTGGAACTATGTTCTAACCAACTGAGCTACCCTGCCAGTGTCCCCTTATATGCTTTTACACAAGAGACTTAACTTCATTCACCTCATTTTACCTTTTCCTGAAATAGACATACTACTGCAGGGTTGCTATGAAGATCAATTATAGAATTCTGATTTTTATTTTATATGTGTCTCCACATTATTATGTCACAAAGGAGAATGTAGTTTCCTGCTCCAAGTTGATATTTAGAAAATGCTAGCTAAACTTTTGTTAATTAAATAAGTGGATAAGATGTTTTAAAATACTTTATCAAATTCCTTTAGAAATATTTACTTAGCAGTTGCACTAGCTTGCGTTTTGGACTGAATTATGACCTCCAAAAATTAACCATCAGTACCTCAGAATGTGACTGTATAGTTGGGTATTTAAAGAAGTAATTAAGATAAAATCAGATCATTAGTATGGCCCTAATATGACTGGTGTCCTTCTAAGAACAGGAGATTAGTTTTCAGCCAACATGGCATTTCACATTGGCCGTCATCTATGAGACAAGTTGTGAATAAGGCCATTTACTCCCTGGTTTATGCAAAAAACATACTTACTAAGCACCTAGTATGTGCTTGTTACTGGGGAAACATGATAAAGTTAGTTTTTGCTCTAGAAAAGAAAATATTTTATTAATGAAAAACAAGCATTAAGTAAAACAATGCATACTTATTTAATTCATAAATACAATATATAATGAGTGTTATCTTGGAAATGCCCAGGTTATTATGAAATAACAAGAAAGCTAAAATATATTTTAATCATGAAATTTACCTTCCCAGCAAGCTTAATATATTTATTTTGATTAAAAAAAATTAACACTCTGCCCAACAAATGTGCAAGTCATTATTTTTGTGTTCCCATTTTACAGCCATTATATACCTAAGTTCCATCCTGAACTCTATTTAAATTACTGCATCAAGGACCTATACTTTTGTTAACTTGGTAATAACGCCTTTATTCATCTTTATAGCAGTGCTTTGGGCAGAACTTTGCTAAGATCCATAAATTACATTGAAGACTTTGTTTCAAGCAGGTCACTCTGATGTTCATTTGGTTAATAAGAGGCAGACGGGAATATTTTTGCCTTTCCTGCTCATTTATATCAAAAGAACATCAGGAGAAAATTACCCCCTGGCCTTGTAGGGTATGCCTGGCATATTATAATTATATATCAAGACCTTGCCAGGTTTGGCAAATGGGGACCAAAGTCAATTCATGTGTATGTCTCTGTATGTGAGGGTGTGTGTATATCGCTGGGATTGTTTCAGTTATAAAACACTTTATTACATTCTCTAAGTGAACAATTAAGTTCCTCTTTTAAGTGCAAAATAGCAGAGTGAGCCATGTGGTACAAGGAAGAGATTAAGGTAATTGAAAGATTTCAAGACTAAATTCAAAGCCAGGTTTGGACAGTTATCAACTATGTATCTGTAGGTGAATTACTTCATCTGAGGTTTCATATTTATTTATCTGACTATCCATCTATCTGTATATGATAAAGATAATGATCCTACTCCTTAGTGTAAAATTAGAATTCAATGAGTAATTAATATAAAGTCTACACAATTCCTGGCATACAATAAGTACCCAGTCTGACAAGATTATTATTATAACTAAACTCTATATGCACATTTAAATCGAAGGTATCACTGAAATCACAGACAATATGGAGAGGTACCTGATATTGGAAGGTTTTCTGACTTTCTTCTGAAGTTAAATTTCTTATCTAGCAAAGGTAGAAGAGCAGATGTTTATTTCTGAATTTTGTAATCTTTAAATCATTGACAAAAATGTCTTATTAAGCACTAGAATTATTGAAATTAGTCACGATGCTGAAGCTAGTCTTTCACTGTTAAATTAGTGTCACAATTATTCAAGACTTTATGAAGATATATTCAACAGTGCTCTCCAAATGTGGGAAGAAAATATCCAATTTAAAGTGTATAGAAAGAACAGCACGATTCACAGAAATTCCAAAAATGCTTAATATTTATCTGAGATGTCAAACGTGATAGATTAAGGGAGTAATTTTAAATGAAATGTTAAGATCCAACATATTGAAATTACATAACTAAGCATGACAGATGAACTCACTTAAAATTACATAAAGGAATATTTGCAATGGTTTCTGTGGTATTAACAGATTTCTGGATATGTGGACCCGGAAAGTTAAATTTATGAAAGTTCTGTGTTTATTCATTTTAGCAGGAAATGCAAACTATGCAGGGAGTCTTCTTTCTGTGTTAATTTCTGTTCCCCCAAATTGAAAAATTATCCTTATTTATTTTTTCTTAATTCATTAATTACTTTATTTAATAAACACATACTGAGCATGGTCATAGGGTATAGTGTTATGGAGATGAATAAAAATGACTCCAATCATTCTTATTGATGACCATTAGATGGGTGTTTTATATACAGACTCAATTACAATAAAGACAAATGTTATGGGACAAATAAAGATGAAATAATCAATGCATTATACATGAAACACAGAGGGTTTTTCATTGAATCTTTAAAAAAAGGAGAGAAATTTGGCTACTGGAGAAAGAGGAGAAGGATAAGGATGTAATAAATAAAATGAAAAAGATTATACTAACGCAAGAAGAAATTCTATGAATGGCATAGAAGAAGAAATTCAGTGTACAAGGATGGTATCTGGTAGTGTAGATGGATTAAGTCAGGTTTGTTTTGTATTGTGATGGTCTCTGGATGCTAATCCAAAGAGATGGTCTTACCTTTTAGACTCCCTTTCCAACAGGCTCCCACACTGTCCACTGAGCACGTACTATGTGCCAACCACTGTGATAAAATAAGTATTGGCTTATATAATACTGGCAACAGCTGTAGGCAAGTACTAATATTTATATTAACCCATACAAGCACAGACATTTGAAGCTATAGAAGATTAAGTATTTGTGGTCAAAACTAGACCACAAATGTAAAACGAAAGTATAATGACAGGACCCACGTTGATGTGTGTGTGCTACTTGCTGTTGAGTCAACTGTCATTCCTGGAGACCCTATGAATGAGGGATGTTACAATGTCCTGTCTTCAACAGCCTACTCAGCTCCTGTAGTTTCATGCCTATGGTTTCTTTTATGGAGTCAATCCATCTCATATTTGCTCTTTCTCTTTTCCTGCTCCCTTTCAATCTTCCAGAATGATTGTCTTTTCCAAAGAATCCTGCCTTCTTATGATATATTTGAAAGGAGGACAGTATCTGTTTTGGCATTTTTTTTTGCCTCCAGTGATAACTTGGGTTTAATTATTATTAAGACCCACAATCATAGCCTATATGTTATCTATGTTTCTGATATGATAGTCATAATAAAAGAAGAAAGTTAATATAAACTGAGGAAAATACAAACACAATAACATCAGTGAATTTTTATCTGAGTGAACACTTAACACTCTTAACAATTAACTTAGGGACATGAATTATTTAAACTATAAAGGCATTATGGATTAGAAGGGGACAGGAGTGGGAGCCTACCATGTGAGAGCTGACTAATCACAGGAGTAAAACGAGGAAGAGTTCCATAAATAACTAATGGCTAAATTAATTATAAAAATATTTTTAAGTTCTGACTCAAGGTTTATGAGAAAGATGACATAAATACGAACTGAAATCTGTGGTATACCTCAGCAAGGTGTAACAGCAAATTCTCTTTGGCCTTTAAAGACATTTTAACATCTGGCTACTCAGTTTTTTTGAAGAAACTGATTTTGTATGTTTTTCTTTTCAAATACTTTCTATTCAACATATTACTGAATATCACCTGATATGTGTATTGGTCTTTGTTTTTTCCTTTGATATTTAACAATATCAAATATATAGAGTCTGGGTCCTCTGTGTCTCTGATTTAAGGCATTTAGTCTTGGTTCTGAATTGTGAATTAAGTTCAACTGTGTTGCATGTGATTTTTAAATATTATTTTTTAATCAGAAATTGCTTATGTCATGTTTTTATAGCAGACTATACCCACATGTTTAAACCCATATCATATTTACTAACATTACTTTAAGCAAAGAAATTCACACGCCAAGTTTAATGTCTTGGTGCTGAAATATCCTCTACTCATAATTGAAGTCATCCAGACTTCTCTTAGAAAGGGTATGGGTTTACTTAAGTGTGGAGCCTTCATGGATGGGATTAGTGCTCTCATAAAACAGTCTTCAGAGATAGCCCTTGCCCCCTTCACTCTGTGAAGACAGCGGGAGAAAGTGCCAGCTATGAACCAGGAAGAAGGCCTTGACCAGAACACAATGTGCTGGCGCCCTTGATCTTGGTCTTCCAACCTCCAACCTCAAGAGTTGTAAGAAATAAATTTCTGTTTTTCATAAACCACTTAGTCTGTGGTATTTTGTTCTAGCGGCCTGAAAAGACCAAGATGCCTTTTTTACTTCAGGACTCATCAACATCCACATGCAGCCTGACCTATGGTGGCACAATGGATGGAGCATCAACCTGGAACACTGAGGTCGCCAGTTCGAAACCCTTGGCTTGCCTGGTAAAGGCACATATGGGAGTTGATGCTTCTTGCTTCTCTCTCTCTCTCTCTCTCTCTCTCTCTCTCCTGCTCTCTCCTTTCTATAATGAATAAATAAAATCTTTAAAAGAAAAAAAAAAACAGGGCCCTGGCTGGTTGGCTCAGTGGTAGAGCATCGGCCTGGCGTGCAGGAGTCCTGGGTTCGATTCCCAGCCAGGGCACATAGGAGAGGTCCCCATCTGCTTCTCTACCCCTCCCCCTCTCCTTCCTCTCTGTCTCTCTCTTCCCCTCCTGCAGCCAAGGCTCCATTGGAGCAAGGTTGGCCTGGGCACTGAGGATGGCTCCATGGCCTCTGCCTCAGGTGCTAGAATGGCTCTGGTTGCAACAGAATGGCGCCCCAGATGGGTGGAGCATCATCACCCTCTGGTGGGCATGCCAGGTGGATCCTGGTTGGGCGCATGAGGGAGTCTGTCTGACTGCCTCTCTGTTTCCAACTTCAGAAAAATATGGAAAGAAAAAAAAAATCCACATGCAATATGTTGGTCCGATGTCTGAATCTGCTATGCGAACTTAATAAAATCATAGAGATTCTTTTTGTCTTGTAGCAGTTATTATATCTCTGAACCTCAGTTTCTTAGCATTCCAGGGCTGGGTACACATATTCTGTGTACATCTAGGAGCAAGTATCTTGGAATTTTGGATTTCTTTTAACCAAGAAATTTGAAAAGGAAACCGGTAGCATTTTGTTGACACGCCACAGAAAACCCTATTGTAAACCCAGGAGATAGACTTGAAAATAAAATGAAAACTAAGGACACTCAGACAGGAAATTGTAGTCTGACTGGAGAGAAGAGAGAAGGCAGCAGAGGAAATGAGAACGAGGGTTGGACGAGGCAATAACGTGAGAAGAGGGAATTTCATCAGGAAAAGGGAGCTGCATGTGCAGTTCAAGATGGAAATCAACTTAATTCCTTTGGAAAGACTGGTAAGATTTTGGCAGCATTTTTTTTAAATAGTTGGAAAAAAAGAAAGAGGATGGCTTTTAAAGAAACCTACAACTATATTTCTCAAAGTCTCACCATCCAATATTATCTTCCAAAGGAAAAATAAAAAAAGTCTTCTCTCATGAATCAAAAGCCTGTTAAAACCTTTCTAATGTCATACTGGGAATTTATTTTAGATTCATTTGAAATGCATAACAAATCTGCAATAGTTTCTTCCACAGAAGAACTATCTCAAGTAGAACATTTACCTTCAAAGGACGGTCCCAAAATAGACTGGTAAATGTAATTCCCCGAGTCCAGAATACCCATTAGCACTATCACTTTTGAGTATTGAAGAAGTCGCCAACCTGATCAAATTCAAGTTCTGTTCAATGAGAACAAAACATAATTTTCTGGTATCTAAGAAAAATACTTTGTATGTTTATTTTTATCTTTTCTTTTTTTATATAAAAGGCTTCCGGTATATTGCGACATCAACAAACTTAGAAAGGTCATTTAATAAATAAATAAAAATCCCGTCATCTAGTTTTGCTTTGAAAGTGACATTGAACAAACAACCAAAGAGAAATATTTAGCATGAGAGAAAACCCAAACCTCTTAAAAAAATAATTTACAACACACTTGTAAACTTACAAAAACATTGGTATTAGAGTGTTTATGTGCCAAAGGACACAGAAGAGAAAAAAATTTAAATACTGTTGAAATATTTTAGGCTTTTAAGAAACATAAAATTATACTTCTGTAGTATGTGTATAGAAAGATGTTATAACGATATTAGCTACAAATTATAAAGACAAATCTTTATTTATAATTACCAATTATTAAAAAAAAAGAAATTAGGTTAAAAGGACATGTATGACAGATTATAATACACAATTATTTGAAATAACTAACCTGCCTGGAAAAAAATATTTTCTCTTATTTTAGAAGTTATTTCAAATGTTTCCTTCCCTGTGGAATATTATCTGTGTTTTTATATTCAGTCTTAACACTGTGTTGATCATTTGGGCCATGAAACATTCCAGTTCTCCTTTTCTAAACACACTGCCCTTCCCACTCTCTCTGAAGGTAAGTGTGGTCATATGTCTTGTTTGCTCTTGAAACATAAGGGGAAGTGAAATGTGTCTGTTGCAGGTAGAAGCATTACGATTCGGTGCGTGATTTGTCATGTATGCCTTGTTGTGATTACTACAGCATGTGTCAAGAATGAGCTGTTCTAGGCTTCAGCCTTGGGTGTCCAATAACTAAAGCAACCTCCCTTGCCTCATTGAACATACAGAATGAACGAGAAGTAAAATAACATGGTTATGTTAAGTCACATAGATAACTTATCTTGACCGATATAATTTTTCTTACTTTTGTAATTTAATTTATAAGTGTATGTATAATATTTATATGTTTAGCTGGCATATTTTCATACTAACATTATCTAATGTCTATCTGTGTTTTCATTAAAGTGTAGGTATTTTTAGAATCCAGTTTTTGTATTTCCTTTTAGGCTTTCCTTGGTATATAGTAGGGAAAAAAATGTATTTATATTTTATGAATAAATACTATTATAAAACAGCTACTTGATAAATAGTACTTTATTGACTTTTATTATCTGCAAATTTATAGAATTTGCATATTCTAGGAGCATTTAATGGCAGTCAAACAAATGTATCATTTCTACCTGAAATACTAAGTAATTGGGAAATATTGATTATTAGTTAACTTTGATATTATAGCATGAAAAATAAATGCTTCTCAAGCTTATATATACATTCAATAAAATAGAATTTTAAACTTTATATCAAAGCAGGAGCATATGAAACGTGAAACTAGAAATAAGAGAAAGAGGATCAATAGCAATAATTTAGCTCAGTTTACTCAATACAGGACAAGTCCCTGTGATACAAAAGTGAGCTCACAGTTGATTAATGACACTATTGCTAAAATGTTTTCCCCATGTTTGTGAAAGTACGATTTAATAAGTCTTAAAGGCAGTAAATAAGTATTTCCATGTAATGTTGAACATCCTTTAATATTAGTGAAAGTTTTCCCTCACACTTACAAAAAAATTATCTTCCACCCATTTCTAAGCCAAACATCCAAAGTTGCTTTTCTACTGACAGATTTTACAAATCTCTGAGGCTTTTTTCAATGGGACTCTTCAATCTGTACTCATAACACAGTAAAAGTACCCAGGAAGACATCTAAGAAAAGAATACTAAAATTTGTGTTGCATGATTTCATAACGTTGATCTGAAATTTTAGAGTACAGTCATGTGTGCCTCAATCTTTGTGTATACTGGGTCCTTTGTGGAACTGGATTTTGGGAAGAATGTTTACATTTGAAAATCTAAAGCTGATTTTAGAAACGTATGGTGGTGATGGCAATAGTGTTTTAACTTCAGCTACCTGTAACTTTTACCGTTTCTTGTTGTTGAGACTTGTGTCTACATTCATATACTTACACCTATTTCTTTGCCCAGCACAGGGAGAACTCAAATCATTCTGGTGCATTACAGTGGCAGAAAATAGAAGGTAATGTCTAGAGTCATGTAGAAAAAGCCCTGAGTTAAAGACTTGAATTTTTCAAATATCTGTTTTATTTATAAAGATGCAGCTTTTGTTTTTACACCATCATGTTACTCAAGACATCTGCCATATAGGGGTACTGCATAAATAATGAGATGTGATACTTTTGATATCTTCTCTGTCAGCAGGAAATAGCATTCCTAACCTATATAATAGAGGAGAGTGTAATAAAGGGACTGTAGTCAAGGATGTGGGTGGCTTTAGATAATAGAAAGGGAATGTGACAGTGTGCCTCGAGCTGACAGCAGCAGGGGGACTTTCCTGCCTTTGGATCTGAATAAGTGGAAGGGTGGTTAGAGAACCTAGCAAGAGAAAGGTGTGGAGAGGGTCTGGGTTAACCGGAATTACTGACTGTAGTAGAGGGACACGACTTTCTGGGCTGACCCAGGACTAGGAAGCCGGGGTAGCAGATTCCCTGACCTGCTTCCCCTCTTTCCTCATGATGTCTGCCTGAGCTGCACCCCGACCTTCACACAAATGAAAATCAACAGCAAGAAGGGCACAGTTCGATGCCATCCATAAGTGGCCAGTTTCATGGAGCGTAGAGGGGATACCACGGGCAAACAGAATATATCGCACACCTCCTTCCTTTCTGCAAATTGTAGCACTTTAAACAATTTAGCCAATAAGCCGCTCAGTACTTAGCCAACGTAAGATGTACCTTGCCTAATAAATTAACTATCAATTGTTTATCGACAACTCACTACTTTGTACAAAACTAAAGACTTAAAAGGAGATTATAATGCTAGAGTTTCCTCCTTTAAGAATTTAATCACAAACACCCTGGCTAAGCAGTTGAGTTGGTTAATGTGTCCTTCTGATAAGCCAAGGTTGTAAGTTTGATCTTTTGCTGGCCACATGCAAGACTAATAAATGCATAAATGGCTGAAGAAACAAATCAATGTTTCTCTCTCTCCCTTCTCCTCTTTCTCACTCTCTCTCTTTCAAGTCAGTTAAAAAAAAAGAATCTCATCACTCAGTAGGAAACAAAGATAAGCTAAAATTCCAAAGTCATGCATACTGCTAATTGCTATGTTATTGATATGAATATGGTGAACAGAGGACAGGTAAATGCATCTTCCTAGGAAACTCTTAATAACTGCTTTAAAATACTGGATTAAGCGTGTTATTAAAAATAAAACAAGAAACACTCCTACCAGGATGGTGATGGTGGTGTCAAATTTCAGTCACATACAAGTCAACTCTGCGATAGGAACTAGGAATTCAAAAAGGCTACAGGAAAGGAAAACAGACCTTATTAACTATATACCAAATGCCCCAGTAATGTGATCGTATGTTAACCTGAGAATTTGGCTTTGAGCACACTTTCCTGCTTACTCAGTAGGTGCCCTAATTCATCCCCTTCGCTCTCAGACTGGCATTGTGCCAGCCAGTATTCTTTCCTTTCTGCAGTTGTTTGGGAGGGTCCTCATATTGGTGATCAGAAAGCCAATACCCAAAGTAACAATTTAAAACTCAAGTTATCAGTCCTGTTAAAAAAACTCTACCCACCTGAGTTCTGAAAGATAGTTTTAGTTTGATGACTGGTAACACAAGGATATTTTTATTCTATTTTCTTTGTTAACGGAATAAGTTGTTATTAGTCAGATTTTTGTTGTTATTGTTCCATATATGACTATATCTGTGCTACAAATTCAAATAACTTTAAGAGTCCTCTGGTGAGTATGACCACTTGAGGTTAGAACAATTACAGAACAGCAACACTTAACCAAAATTTCACCCAGAAATATCCTCTAGATGTGATGACTGTCTTCTTCTTATGTCTTGGCTACTTCGGGGAGTCAACAGGCTATATTGGAAGGTTAAAGAATTTTGGAACTAGACATATTTTGTACTTGAATCCTTTTCATTACCTTACTGTCTAAGTTTGAAGAAACTCTTTAAATTTTGAGAATTTAATTTTATTGCTTCTAGTATTTCTGTAGGATACTACAGTTCCTTTGAAAAGATAGTGCTCTCATAACTGTGTACATGGGAATAAAAAGCGAACTCCCCAAACCTAAGTCTTCATCTGAAGTGGTGAGTAATGCCTATTTCAGATTTACTAAGAGGTTGAATAAACTTGTGGAGGTAGGTAGGAGAAAGCTGCAGGTGTTAAGGGTACAATCCTGTCTTCACTTTGTACAATTTGCTCTTTGATAAAATAAAACAATAGTGACCATCAAATTAATTTGTGTTCAACTTTTAATGAGTGACACAGTTTAAAAGTCTGCTCCTGTATTGGGGTGATAGTAAGCGATAGAATGGCAGGTGGGGGCCTTGACCCTCTCCTCCCTTAAGTGGACAAAGGGACACTGACAAACTGGATGTTCCAGGTCACTACCTCTGGGCATCCGGATGACTAACTTGGGTGTGGAAGGTCCCCTAGCTTACTTACGGTTAGTCGTACATAAATCGCTGAAAGCTACATTTTTCCTAAATGACCACCAGCCCCCACCCTCGAATCCCCTCTTTAACTCGACCTGTTAGAGAACCAGCAGCTGACCTCCACCTTAGGAGTCAGCCGGGCAGATGACCCCCTAATAAATTTTTCTTAACCTGAACTCAGGTGTCCTTTTTCAGCAGACCTTACTACAGTAAGCATTCAGTATAATTACCTCTTTTATACTGTTACCTAGAAGAGTCTAGGTAACAGTTGGTTTCCCTCTTCTGCAAGGCCTCGTGACTTCCCTCTAATATCCTTAGAGATGCGTGCTAAGTCAGGGCAGGTAAAGAGACAGGAAGTGTGCTTACCGTTCTTCCTGTTCCTCCTCTTGATTCCTTGTGGTCCTCACACCCTGCCCCCCTTTGCTGTATATATATAAATATTTTTCTCTCTTAAGGATTTCTTTTGTCTAGCAATTAGCTGTAAAGGATGTGTAGCAAAAACAAAAACAAAAACAAAGGCTTAAAAGTGCCTTTTGGTGACTGAGCATCCAGGGGGCGGCAAGCTGTCAGGGAGATCTCACCAGCCGCCTTGGGAAGCTCAGACCTGCATAATCAGGCTAGATGAAAGTCAAGAACTTCTGCTTCCGTCCAGTCCATGATGCAACGGGGGGGGGGGGGGCTGGGCTGCAGGGAAGCCCACATTCAGTCACAGCTGCAGAGGAGGGACACAGGAGGAGGCCCAGGCGTTAGTAACACTAACTGTGATTGAAAGCCATGGAAGGGCTCAGTGGCGTCTAAGGGGCAAGTCAAAGGGCCAGGCCTGGAGCCTATGAAAGATGGCCCGGAGAAAGCCTCTGTGGGTCGGTGTTTCTGTAGCAAAGCTGTAGTTGAAATAAAGAGAAAAGCAACCTAGTAAGACTAATAGTAAGGTGACCGGTCCTCCTCCTTTAGGGAGGACAGTCTTTCTTTTGTAAGTTCTGTCCTCCCTCGAAAAGTGTCCTCCTACATGTCCTCCTTTTTGATATTGGAAGACTAATCTGTAAATGTCCGTATCCGATCGATGCAGGGTCAATCCATTGTGTGTCATGTGACGTATCTGTATCTAAATGAGTACTTTTTTCTTACAATTATTATTAAAAATTAATAGGCATGTAAGCATTATTACAATATAAAGTATTACAAATGTTTTATTATGCATTTATCATATTAAAGTGTATTATTGTTGCATTGAATAAAATGTTTCCTTTAATTTACAACATTGTTTTCTTCCATTTATTTTTGTCCTCCTTTGCACTGCAGAAAAGTTAGTCACCTTACTAATAGCCATAATCTCCCCACGTGGGATAAGATGGTGTAGCTAACCTTCAGGTCAGAGAAGGATTGCTCAGCAGATTTTCTGGCTGGGCAACTTGTGAACCAGGAAGTGTGCATTATGCATGTGTGTTTGAATACCACACTTATTCTCTGGCTGATTTCTCTGTGCTGATGTTTAAATCTGTATGTATTACATAAATCTTTATATGCCTGTTTACAATTCTATCTGCTCCTCAAAAGAATGCACGAAGCGGCAGAAGAAAAGCCCACGAGACCGTTTAAAAGGGAAAAGGGTAAGAGATCAACAGAGTGAGATAGAATGAAAAACAGAGCAAAGGAACAAAAAAAGGAAATACGTATATATGTGTTTTCAACAAAATATGTATATATATTGGACAAAACTGAAAGACAAACAATTCCTTTTACTTGTAATGAGGAATAACATAAATGCATTTATTCATAAAGCTAAAGTATAAAAATAATTTTTTTATTGATTTTTTTAGAGAGAGAGGAGTGAGAGAGAGAGACAGAAAGAGAGAGAAGGGGGAGGAGCAGGAAGCATCAACTCCCATATGTGCCTTGACCAGGCAAGCCCAAGGTTTCGAACCGGCGACCTCAGTGTTCCAGGTCGACGCTTTATCCCACTGCGCCACCACAGGTCAGGCTAAAAATAATTTTAATAACAGTTTTCTTCCCAAGAATGAATAGATTTATTTTACCTGTACTTTTTTTTCTTTTCGAGAAAGAAATTTGATGATAGGTCTGCTCAAGGGATTTGCAGCTGATTTAGGAAAAAACAATATAACTAAGGACAGCGGTAACACGCAATAAGCTTTGTAGGGGGGCGCTTGACCAGGTTGTATGAGAGACAGAGTCTCCCAGGGGACCACTATTCAGAAGGAGAGAGGGGAAAAGGAACCCCTGGGGGGCAGGGGATCCTAAGGGGCTCAGCAGCCTGTGAGGAGTCTCTGGGTCAGGGAACTCTGAAGGATAGCTATGAGTCTTGTAGTCACAGGGATTTTTCTATGGATGGCCAGTAGATGTGAGTTGAGCTTGCACAAACCTTGCATAAAAGGCAAGCTTTACATGTGTAAAAATTCACTTACTGGGTTACTTTTTAAATAACTGTATGTGTTAAAATTTGAGCAGGGTACCAGCAGGCTTTTGGGCTATGAAGTCTCAGACTACAGTGAAGAAATGAACGCCTAGGACCCAATGCATGAAGACCATCTCTGGCTTATTATTCTATCATAGGGCCCCATCATCTGGTTTAGCTCTTACTATTACTGTAGCTACTCAGGGTGTGGCATAGAATATGCCTCACATGGTACCGCCAGCCTTTCCTGTGCCTTAACCCTGGAAATCATGGATATGTAGACATGGAGGACCTAGGGGTGAGTGTGCAGCTAAACTATAAAGTCAATATTCTGTGCATCCCTCTAGCTCATCTTCCTGACTTGTGCCAAGACTGTTCGGATTAAATGAATATCCGTATGTGAACTCCCTAACAATCCAGAGCCCTTCTTGTCCCCCTTTGAAATGGAGTAGGTCAGCCCTACGGGAAACTGAGTGTTCTGTTTCAATTCGGTAGAACTGAATGTTTGCATACAATGTTGATGCCATTTCCATTCAGAGCACTCTGCTAGGAAGTAAAGACAAGTAAAGGAGCCACTGCTCTCAAGAGTCTTGCAAGCTAATGGAAAGACTGAGACTCAAACACAATGGCTGTACTAAGGTAGAACCATGAAGTGTTACTTGATTCTAAGAGGGGACAACCACCTCTGATAAACAGAAGGGGCCTAGAGGAGGAGGCACCAAAAAGAAATTTTCTGCCGGATGGGTTGGGAGGGTGTTTGAACGTGAACTTAGGTGAAGACAAGGGGTTCCTGGAGGGAGGAATTGCACTGGCAATGGTATGGAGGTCACAGGTGACCTCAGACAACAGGTAGTACAACCTGGTTGAATTTTAGGGCAGTGGTGAGTTGTGTTTTCATTTTTCTACTGCAAGGAAGAAATTGCTAGAAATTGCTTCCTAGATTTAGAGTCTAATTTTGTTTTAAGTAAACTTCTTATAGTCTTGATCCTATTATTAAATGTCATATATGTGTGTGTATGTGTATTAATAATAAGAGTCCAAGTCATGCTATTTCCTCTACAGAGAATGTGTGATACTGTATCTTTTATCCAGTACCTTAAAGTAATGTCTAAACTTAATTATATATTTGTATATTTTACACAGAATTATTCAACAACACACTGCATCCTGTTTTTAGATTTCTACTTAGTTCATGGTTTTAATATAGTAATGTACAAGTCCGGACCACCGCCTGGGCTATGGTTACTGCACCTTTAAATGAGAACCATTTATTCAAGCATTATACACTTAAGCACCACACAAAAAATTTTTCCTGGAAGAAATATGATATGCCTTGTTCAGAGTTAATGCATGATGGAGATTAAAATGTATACTGCACAAAGACTGAATCAAGGACTTCAGAGTTATATTGTAAAATAAACATGGGATCACACTTATTCATTATTAATTCATTTATTCATTCAGCAAGTATTCTCTGAGCATATAGTCTGTGCTAGGTACTATTCTAATTTCTGAGCCACTGGGTTGTGATACATGCTCTAAAGGAAATTACAACTGAGAAAAAGATTGTCAGAAATGGTTTTATCCACAGACTTGGAGAAGACTGGGAGTTAATAGTGATAAAAAGCTAAATAATGATAATAAAAGGGACAACCAAATTAATCAAACAGCATGTTCTACGCCTCACAGAAATCACTGACTAAGCCAAGATTAGAACCCATGTCTTCCAAATCTCAATCAATGCTTACTAAATACTGATAGTTATGGTGTAGAAAGGAGGGACTGGAAGGAGAGTGGGAAGGTATAAAATATGGCAATTTCAAGGCAGGACCAGGAAGGCTGTAGTTTGTGTGGTGCATAAGGTTCCTACGTGAGACCAGTGGAGGAGGGTTGAACATTTGGATTAGGAGAGATTGTGCAGCTCTGGAATGCTGGGCTCAGCAGTTTAGCTTCACTTTCCTAGGGCAACAGGGAACTTTTTCTTAAACATGTATTCAAATCTCACTGCAGAATGAAACAACTGAACATCTCCAAATTCTTCTTTTTTTATTTAATTTATTCTGTTTACATAGATTCTAGTGTCTCCCCAAATGCGTCCCCCCTCCCCCAAAATCCCCTCAACATCTTTCTTGACCCCCTCCCACAGCTCCCTCCTCCCTTCCGTTCAGGTTTACTCTGTTCCTCAGTTCACATTGTTCCTTGGATTCCTCAAATGAGTGAGGTCATATGATATTTTTCTTTTTCTGCCTGGCTTATTTCACTTAACATAATAGTTTCCAGGTCCATCCATGTTGTTGCAAAAGGTAATATTTCCTTCATTTTCATGGCCTCATAGTATTCCATTGTATATGTGTACCATTGCTTTTTAATCCACTCATCCTCTGTCGGACACTTGGGCTGTTTCCAGATCTTTGCTATTGTGAACAATGCTGCCATAAACATGGGGGTACATTTCTTTTTTTAAATCAGTGATATGGTGTTCTTGGGATGTATTCCTAAAAGTGGAATGGCTGAGTCAAAAGGCAGTTCAATTTTTAACTTTTGAGAAATCTCCATACTATTTTCTACAGTTGGCTGCACCAGTCCCATTCCCACCAGCAGTGCAGGAGGGTTCACTTTTCTCCATATCCTCACCAGCACCTATCCTGTGTTCTCCTAGGAGTAAATTTAACAAAGGAGGTTAAAGACTTATACTCAGAAAATTATAAAACATTAATAAAAGAAATCAAGGAAGATACAAACAAGTGGAAGCATATACCATGTTCATGGTTAGGAAGAATAAACATCATTAAAATGTCTATATCACCCAAAGCAATTTATAAATTCAATGCAATACCAATTAAAATACCAATGACTTACTTTAAAGATATAGAACACATATTCCAAAAATTTATATGGAACCAAAAAAAAAAAAAAACAACCACGAATAGCCTCAGCAATCTTGAAAAAGAAGAGTAAAGTGAGAGGAATCACACTTCCTGATATCAAGTTATACTACAAGGCCATTTTACTCAAAACAGCTTGGTATTGGCATAGGAACAGGCATATAGATCAATGGAACAGAACTGAGAACCCAGAAATAAACCCACACCTTTATGGACAACTGATATTTCACAAAGGAGGTAAGAGCATACAGTGGTGTAAAGACAGTCTCTTTAACAAATGGTGTTGGGAAAATTGGACAGCTACCTGAAAAAAAAATAAAACTAGACCACCAACTTACATCATTCACAAAAATAAACTCAAAATGGATAAAATACTTAAATGTAAGTCGTGAAACCATAAGCATCTTAGAAGAAAACATAGGCAGTAAGCTCTCTAACATCTCTCGCAGCAATATATTTATATTTGCTGATTTATCCCCATGGGCAAATGAAATAAAAGACAGGATAAACAAATGGGACTATATCAAACTAAAAAGCTTTTGTACAACTAAAGACAATAAGAACATAATAAAAAGACAAAACAAACAATGGGAGAACATATTCGATAATACGTCTGATAAGGGGTTAATAACCAAAATTTTTAAAGAACTTGTAAAACTCAACAAGGAAGACAAACAATCCAATCAAAAAATGGGCAAAAGAAATGAATAGACACTTCTCCAAAGAGGACATAAGATGGCCAATAGACAGATGAAAAAATGTTCAATGTCACTAATCATTAGAGAAATGCAAATTAAAACCACAATGAGATGCCACCTCATACCAGTCAGAATGGCGCTCATTAACAAATCTACAAATTCTTCTTATTGATTATTTAACTCATTCAGCCTTGATGGGAAACCTGCTCTGAGACAAGGACTTTGATAACAGCTGTCCACAAGGAATCCACAGCCTAGAAGGACAGCATACAAAAATAGTATGCAGACTGAATGTGACAAGAGCTACGATAGTACCCCACTTCTACCTTTCCTACCTCCTCCTGTGAGTGAAGTAGCACACAGTGCTTCTCAGAGCTCAGAGGAGGAAGGCAGCTGTGCTCACCATTATACCATTTGTGCTCTGAGAATACCTACTCCAATTTGGTGGGTGGGACCAGGGAAACCATCCAACCAAATATGTTGCAAGCTAATTCTTGAGTGACAGATAGAAATTTTTCAAGAAAAAATAATAATGGTAAGTAGATAATAAGCTGATGTTAAACATTTATTTTATAATGATTTTTATATTTAATATAAGGTGAATGCAATTTTGTGCTGTGATATTGAATGCTAGTAATGGTCCCCCCAAACTGTTTCCGTTTCTCTCTGCCTGCAGTCATATCTCCCTACTCCCAGATAAAATCTCATTAACTCATATTTATCCCTCAAGGCAAAATCCAAACACTTCTCACTTTTTAAGCTTGTCTCAGAAGAATTAATTACTCTTCCTTTCTGTACCCACGTAGGTCACTGGACTTCCGTCAACCGTAAAGCAGCTGTCACTTTGTTATTGTCATGTCTACATCTGTTTCTGTCCACTCCAGACTTTGGGTACCCTAAACCACACACTGTTTAAATAATGTCCCCACAATACCATACAGCACCTCACACAGGGCAGATGGATTAAAAATGAATGAAGAATTCTGAAATGCCTCCATTCAATCATAGGTTCTTTATGTCAATTATGTTTGGATATACTCTGATTCTTTGGCAAACCATCAGACCTGGCCCGTATTTTGCTACAAGTTTTAATTACTAATAGAGTAATGTTCAATTATGAACACTGTGCCTAGGACAGAAAAGTGCACAATAAAAAGTTATTTATTAAATATTGATTCAGTGAACCAGATGTCTTATTTTGCCAATTATTCTGGGGAAAAAAGAACCAGAAAAACAAAAACACTTTATTCCTCTTGTAAACTACCTAACTACTCTATAAGAAATTTACAATGTTCAGAAATAAATACTTCCAAAATCTTGTCACATCAGTTAAAAAATACCAATTCCATGTATTTCCTTTTCCCCACTGGTATAGCCTTTATTTCTTCCTGTTTCCTGTTGTGGCTCCATTGATCTGACTTAGCCCACTATGATGCTGTAACAGGCTTCATTCTGCTGTCGGGTTTTGTGTGCTTGTGTTTCTCATCTAATCATGAATCCAGTAAGCAAAGGTTTCCACTGATATTGCTATCAGGACATTTTAGACATAGAATAAATATAATTGAGGATAAGTTCACGAAATATGACCACAAAGAACTATTGCAGGTCTGTAATTGCAAATAAAATAATTTAAACTGAACTCTAATTTTTTTAAAATAGAAAAGAAGGAAGAGAGAGAGAGAGAAATAAAAAACAGTTTGTTTTTTCACTTATCTAAACATTCATTGGTTGAGTGCTGCATGCACCCCAAGCAGAGATCAAGCTGCAACCCTCTCCTATGGGGAGGACTCTCCAACTAACAGAGCTACCCGATGAGACTAAATTAAACTCTAGATAGAATTGAGTTATTTACAAGTATAGTTAATTGGCTAGATCCATGCCAATGAACCAATTAAAAAAAATCAGTATAGGTTCCTTATTTGAACTAATTTAAGAAACAAGGTGCATACTTAAGGAGAATCTGAAGTTGCTATGCCCTAGACACTGTAATTGAATACTTTAAAACTTAATAATGTTGTCTTTATTCTAGATATAGAAACCTGGAGTTTATAGAAGTTAAGCAAGTTGTCCAAGACTCCAGGTAGGCAAGGCAAAATATACACCTGTACTTAAACTTATCCACAAACCATTGTATCTATACACTATGCTGTTTCTATTGTTGCATAACGGAGCACACACCACTGAGCAGAAAAGTCTGGGCACATCTCAGTAGGATTGAGTCCCAATCATGAAATAAATACATGAAAGAATAGAATCATCTAAAAATTTCTCAGGCATTTCCTAAATTCTGTTCCCAAATGGTACTTCAATTATGCATCCAGCAACGGTGCATGAGAATTATCCATCCCTTTTGCTCTAACGCTAGATGGTCTAAATCTTTTTACATTTTTTTCAGTATAGCATGTGAAAGGTGTTCCATGTGTTTTTAGTTAATCGCCAGTGAAGTTGAGTGTTTTCAGCATGTTTATTATGTATATTTCCTGTCCTGTGAATTGCTTTCATAACCTTCACCCACATTGTATTGGTGTGTCTTATTTCACATTACTTTGTACATTAGATGAAATAAATAACATTTACCCATTTGGTAGATGAATAAATTGACAGTTAAGGAAATTAGGTAGCTTGTCCAAGTGTCATATACACAATTTTAATTTGATCTTTTTGCTTGACTTTGGAGCTCTGCTATTAATGACTATGCTAAATTATTTCCATAGCATCCTTTCCAGCACTCACACTCCTCATATGTAAAAATCTTTCTCCTTAAATCTTCTTTAAAAAGAAATCATATCAAAATAAAAGAAATTTGTAGTGGACATATAAATATATGTTGTTTTCTTTATTCATAATTACATTAAAAAATAAAGTTAACATAGAAGTCCTTTCTTTATTACAATGAACTGTTATGTTGATGATCAAAACAAAAATTATTATTTTGTGAATAATTTCTCACAAAAAAATTTACTTAGCCTTCAACATTCTATTTATCTCTTTGGCCTATGATATAGTTGCCATGGAAATAAGACTATTTCTTTAGTATATTACATACTAATTAGGTTTTAAAAAGTTATATTCTTCCTTAGATATTCATCAGTTGTATATTTTAAAAATGCACATTTTTTGTAAAAATTTGAAAATACATTAAACTGAAGAAGAGATGTGTTATTACTGATTTCCTATATCCAACACACAATACAAAATATGTTGACTGAAAGTGGTAATCATATTTCTTAGTACTTTCAAAGGAATACATCAACTTCTAATAGAAATTAATGATTACTTTCCAGATTAATGTGTATTTCCTTTTATCTTTGTGAAGTAATACCTCATTTAAAGTTTAATATCTTTCTTCCGTTCCCATATGCAGCAGGTGGCCAATGCAACCACCTCCTACTATCTAATTCCTTAGTGACATTTATAATTCATCAGTAAGGAAGTTAGGGAACATTATTTTTCCAATTCCTGGCTTGCTTAGTCAAATAGTTTAAAGACACTATCCTATAGTTAGCAAAGGAAAGATATTTAAACCCATAAACACATTAAAAAGTAAAACCGGGTGGCCACGTATTGGGGACCCTTGACTGTTGTTTCATCACATAGATAAGAAACAAATGATAACTGCCTTGCAATTGAGCTCAATTTTCAGAGACATTTAGCTCTGAGCCATGGAAGTCTGGCCTATAATAAAGAAATTAACTTCTTGCCGATCTCTACAGTTCTCCAATCCCTCCATGTATCTAACTAGAGACCTTACTTGCAGGTCAAGGAAAATCAGTTGTATACTGATTTCACTTGCATTTGAATCATATTATTATTGTCTGTGTTTTTCAAAGTCACTGCCAGGGAATAAGGCTATTTCTGTATCTGTGAGTAAAAAAAAAGACAACAAAGGAGCCATTTGATGACTATATTACTTCATACTTTTTCTGAGCCAATGCTAAGAAACAATTCATCCTCGCTTAAACAATGAGGAATTTTGTTGACTCTTGTAACTGCAAAGATCAGAACTATGCACACTTTCAAATTCTGTTGATTTAGTAAGTCTAACACTGTCTTCAGGGCTCACGTGTTTTCTACCTCTTGGCTTTCATTTCTTGAGATTGTCTGTACTATCATGCAGTAATCTTCTCAAGATAACATGAGGGCAGCAGCAATGTGAGCCTAGGTCCCATAATTGCAGAAGAAAGGAAGGAACTTGCTATTACCAATGCAGTGAAATACCCATGATTGTCTCTGGCTGGATGAATTTATTGCATGGCGTCTTCTCTGAATCCATGACTGAGACCCGGGAGGATTGTGTAATATAATGACTTCAAGGAAGAGTCACATGCCCAAATCTTGAAACTAGGAAGAGATTTATCACCTGCCAATTTAATTTTCTATAAGATGGGTTTTGAGCAGTTTTTTGTTATAATCTTGAAATATTTTCCAGCTATTTTTTTTGCTATACATTTCTAATGATTTCACTGTGGACAGAGAACATACTTTAGAAGGTTAATCTTTTTAAATAAATTTCAGACATGTTGTATAGTCCAGAAAATTATCTATCTCATTGAAAGTTCCATGTATACTTCAGAAGAATATGTATTTTGTTAGAGTGAATTATAAATGTTAATTTGGTCAAGTTATTTAATTGTTTTGTTCAAGTATATGATAATTTTATTGATTTTCCTATATATTTCTTCTGTCAAGAAGAAATCTTCTATACCTGCATATTTTGTCTATTTCTGTCACTTTTGAAGTAATCATATGGTTTTTTTTACCAAAGGAACAAAGTTTGTGAACACACTGACATTACTTCAATCCTTACATAAATTGTGAATTATGTCGTGGCCCATAAAGACATTAGAGAATGTAATATGGATATTACTTTGTATTTATGACAAATGCCACTTAATACATTCTGAATATTGAAGAGTAAAATTTTTAGTTCTAGGGAAAGAAATACAACATGTCAGTGAGAAATGGGTTAAAGGGTTAAGTTTTAAAAAGCACTAAAATATTGGAAAAATGAAAGAAATATTTGATGTTTATATACCTTAAAAAATACTTTTATAATCATAGAGTGGCAATGTCACATTAAGCGTGACTAATGACAAATGACAGCTACAGTTGTACTACTGTATCCAACAAAGTTATCTCTAGGTATCAAGTGTATGTCCTTTCTCTTCCTGATGACTTCTCTTTACCTTGGAAGTCCATT
Source organism: Saccopteryx bilineata (assembly GCF_036850765.1). Taxonomy (NCBI): domain Eukaryota; kingdom Metazoa; phylum Chordata; class Mammalia; order Chiroptera; family Emballonuridae; genus Saccopteryx; species Saccopteryx bilineata. Next base: position 254,213,907 of record NC_089494.1, read on the forward strand.
CCTCATGCCATACCAGATTACCTAGAACTTTGTTCCTCACTGTCCCAATTCTCACTTCACACTCTCCATGAATCTCTCTCTGACTTCTATCCAATGTCAACCAATTTATTCTTGCTCTTGGTATCCACTGAGAAGTCTATGCTTTGTTTGTTTGCTTGTTTTTGTCACCTGACATGCCATGGTGTTCTAGTCACCTGACATGCCACGGTGTTCTACATAGGCCCTCATGTGGTTGAAGTGGCTGAAATTCTGGGCTTCCAGACCTACATCTTGCAGTGGCTTCCACCTCCTAGACATACCTTCAACATAGCTATAGCTCTGAAACTTCATTCTATCTCAGACACCTTGTACAGTCTTTCTTCTGAAGTCCAAATGTAATTAAGGCAGATAAATAAATTGGAACAGATGGTGTAGTTATATTCTGTTTTATGGCGCAAAGTAAAAAGTGAAGAAGTACAGAATTTGGAAATCCTGCCTAGTGTACCAAATTGACTACTGACATCTCAGGGCCATTTCCTCCCCTTCTGTGTTCTCACTGCATCACAGGCATTTGGAACTTAACAACCATGTTTCCCTGGCTTCCAGACTAGCGAGGCTACAGCTCAGGGTCTGCCCATAAGGCATTCATGCAGGATTTAGAACATGGGCAGAAGGAAAAGGCATTGTCATTCTCTTGTGGCAGAATCTGGCAGAAACGTGGACTTTTTAGAATCACCTGCTTACTAAGATCATTGTCAATGTCTACGGTTAATTTCTGTACCTCCTGGTTTCTGGAAGTAACAGCTTCTCACTGAATTTTGCCCTCACAGCATTTCTGATTGAACTATTTTTAAGTGATCATTCCTGCTTTAAATTTCTTTCTGTTAAAAATACTTACCATGGTTGCTCTTTTATAATATTTTGGAATCTGTCTTTTTAGCCAGGGATTGTTTTCCTTCTGTGTTATTCTTGAGTGTGTTATTCATAAAATTAAGTTCATGGTTGTGTTATCTCCATTGAAGTAATTAGATGAATTCATAAATAAATATTTAAAGGTGTGTGTGTGTGTGTGTGTGTGTGTGTGGAGAGAGAGAGAGAGAAAGAGAGAGAGAGAGAGAAAGAGAGAGAGAGAAGAGCCTAAGAAAAAGTCTTATGATAGATATTATAGAGATATTCTAGGTTGCTATGACCCTATTTGTATCCTATAATTTAATGATTCTCAAGAAAATTGCATTCAGCATTTGGGGCAGGCTCCTTTGGTGAGGGATGATTCTTTAAAATACAAGAAATGTGTCATCCCTGGCCCCCACTTACTAAATTCTTACAATGTTTTATTTATTGTTACAGCTTGAAATAAATTTTTAAAATTTCTCTAGTTGACAGAACCACATCACTGTTCTGATCTATTACAAACACATATTTCTAATAGTCTTAAGTATGTCTTTTCAATTTCATTCACAATGATTCTTTGTGAAATGATTTTTCAAAATGCCAATGTGTTGTGCCTAGCAATCCTTGCGTACCATTTGTGTGACACTGTCTTCCAAAGTAACCAGTGTCAGTGTGGCATAAATTAACGTGGCATGACATTCACAATCACAGCCTGACTCCTGATGAGCCATCTTTTCTCTTTTAATCCTTATTATTCAATATTTTGAAATTAAATTCTAATCCAAATTAAAGACAATGTGGTGTTCCTCCCTATGCAATTAAGAAGTGTTGTAGAGTTTTCATTCTTAATAGTGATGAGAATACAACAAAATATAAAATTTCATATATTGGTGAAGGAGGGGTAAAATTGATCCAAAATTTCTGGATGACAAAAGCAATATACATCATCAGCTAAAAATATATACTTTCTAAAAACAAATTTTATTTCATTCTAGGAAACTCTCATATCCTTATTGTCTGCAGTGTATACATGATTAAGACCCATGGTGCTCATTCCAGTGTCATTTATAATTGAAAACCACTTAATGATTTGACAATGAGGGAAAGACCAAGTGACTTGGGGTCTTCATGTGATGCAATAGTTACATATCCATTACAAATATGCTTTATAAAATTGTTCTATCAGAACAATATTAAATAAAATTATCAGGCTATAAAACTACATCTTATGATGTCACCTCAAACCATTCATAAATGATGTAAGCAATAATATTCTGCATAAAAATGCATTAAGACAGTTGATAATGATTCTTCCCTACCCATCCCATTTGGTGAAGGGGCAAGGAGACAGGATGCTACCTGTATTGGTCAGCATCTCCTATCAATGTGCAGTATAAACACATATTCTCTTTCCCTTACACAACAAATGTGTATTTCTTGCTCACACCCTGTAAAGGTTGAGTGCTGTACCTCAGAGCATCGCGTAGACACCATGGTCCTGCTGGTCTTAGCTGCTCTCCATGGAGCATGGATTCAGTCTGCAGATCAGTTTTGATCTCTTCTAGGAGAGCGCTATCTTGCTGGGTTGTCCTTGGTGGAGGGCACTAACTCAAGAGGGCAAAACGATCCCAATGATGCCCTCTAATGTGCACCCCAAGAATGCAAGAAGACTGGCAAAAACTAGCACTGCTCCTAGAAGTGCTTGTGGCACAGCTACTTGAGTGTCACACCCAAGGCACTCATATTTCATTGACCAAACAAGTCACATACACATGGTCCAAAGTCAGTGGCCTGGAAAACTCTTCTCTGAGAGGTAGTAATGGCAAAGGAGAGCTGTAGACAAAACCACTTGGAACAAACCTACCACTGTGCGGTAGGGTTTTATGTTTGTTCTGTTGTACTTTTATTTATTTACTTATTAATTTTGTCTTATGTTTCACTATAATTATTAAATATAAAATGATTTACTTTCATATGTAATTTAAAAATTTATTAAAATTCTTAAATTTAAAATGTAAAATTTACATGGAAAATAAAACTTTACATATGAAGTATAATTCATAGCCTCTAATGTCATTTGTACCCAGGTTGAGTAATAAGCTTCTCATCTTAATTTTTGTAATGTGTCTTAATCTCCTTTTTAGAAAGTATCATTATTTTATTTATTTTCTGTATCCTGGGATATTTCTAGTCTTCATTGTTTAGAAACAGTATACTTTCAAAGAAATTTTAAAAAATCATTTCAGAACTCTGACAAAAAATGTATTTGTTGCATAGGTTCAAGATGTAATATGAGCTGTTAGGTATCCCCGTATCACTCGTTTGTATTTCTGTGAATAATAAACAGGGGCAAGATTATCAGTTAACCATGAGAGGATGAGAGTGGAGAGCTGGGGCCCCAAAAAGGATGAGAGTGAAAGTAAAATTTATGTAAGAGGTGGATGAACAGATCGTGGAAAGACAGAGGATCCCACTTCATATTATTGTGGCCGGGACGGTAACTGTTGTTAGTTCCTGGAGCTTTGCCAGCCCTCTGTACTTTTCCCTGAAGTGGCTCTGCATTTGGGCATTTCAGCTGAAAGCTGAGAGAAGCAACGCTTTCATTGTGAATTGATTATTTGTCATTGTTTGTTTTATTAAAGAAAGATTAATTTAGTCCTTGGCATATTTAGTACTTACTGTGATACTTTATTTTTATTTATAATTATAGGTTTCATGGCAACTTTGTCTAGTTCATCGACCTCTGGGGTATACAAACATGATTTAAGATCCTGGCTCCATCAGTATTAGAGATGTTGTGACATTGGAGTTACTAGTGAGTAAGCAGTAAGTATTAATTATCAAAAGCAGCGTTATTATCAGGAAATAGGCAAAGAGAAATGAAAAAAAATAAGAAAAAGGAGTAAGTAGGTGGTTTCAAAGAAAAGAAAGATGATGATCTTGGGAGAGGTACCTTATAAACAGTAAGTACATGAGAAAACAAACAAATGGTGTGATTCTCTGGGACGTTTAGTGTTATCAGACAAATCTGATGTTAAGCTAAGATGACAAACGTGCAGTTAAAACTGTTGGAAACATCCAGAACACCGCTGAAAGTGATATGGCAATAAATGAAGAGTAGCATAACTGGACTGTGATTTAAATTTGAAAGTGGCCAATGAATGACTTATATTTACGGAAAGACTGTGAATGAAAAGGTAGGGTTGGCGCGGTAGAGCGTCGGCCTAGCGTGCAGACGACCTGGGTTCGATTCCCGGCCAGGGCACACAGGAGAAGCGTCCATTTGCTTCTCCACCCCTCCGCCGCGCTTTCCTCTCTGTCTCTCTCTTCCCCTCCCGCAGCCAAGGCTCCATTGGAGCAAAGATGGCCCGGGCGCTGGGGATGGCTCTGTGGCCTCTGCCTCAGGCGCTAGAGTGGCTCTGGTCGCAACATGGCGACGCCCAGGATGGGCAGAGCATCGCCCCCTGGTGGGCAGAGCGTCGCCCCATGGTGGGCGTGCCGGGTGGATCCCGGTCGGGCGCATGCGGGAGTCTGTCTGTCTCTCCCCGTTTCCAGCTTCAGAAAAATGAAAAAAGAAAAAAAAAAAAAGGTAGGGTTGGCTGGAAGAGCAAGAGAATATTCCAAAGAACCACACATTGCACAAGTTTATTCAGAGCCAGCCATGTCCAAAAAAGAGACAGATTCCCCCACCCGCCTTAGAGTGGTCCCTACGCTCGCTGGCCAAACCCACTGCTTGCCTTAGCTTGGTTTGTGCGCTCTCCTGGCAACATTTTGACTAGTCATCCAGTTTCCCCTGAACTACAAACTGAGATGGGAATTCCCTGGATGAAAAAGAGAATAATTCTTGTTATTTGGAAGAAATGCCCCTTTTGAAATAATTTTGCCAATGGATTGTTTATACGGTTCTTTCTCTTATGAAGTGCTGTGACTTGGCCAATTTGACATCTGTGAACGTTGCAACACTGACGTGAATGTTTGAGGCACCAAGTTGATGGTGTCTGTGATGTCTGATGAGGATTCTTTTTGAAAAATGATTGAACCCTCACCTGCCACGCGTATTTATACCATCTTCTGCCTCCTCCTATGACGGTCCTACAAGCAAATTATATATAATATCTATAATCTTAACCTGAATTCACTAAACATAATATTGAAGATACCTTATTATTAATTTTTAAATGTCACATAGAAGTCTAATGAAATGTAAAATCCTCTATAATTATTATTGTTTTGATTCTCTGGGTGTGATACCATGAAAATATGGTGAATGGTTAATAATCTTCATGTACACTATGGTTTAAGCCCATAATGGCATTATTTTGAAATTTATTTTTCCTACTAAGTCACCTGATTATTTTAACTGCAGTTCAATGTGATTCTCTCTAAACCAGCATTTGTTATGTGATCTCAAAATGTCATGGCCTGAGTCATAAAGCATTATAATATTAATTTACAACAGTCAAACATATGCTACTTACCAGGAAATACAAGAACCTTCCATCAAGTGTCATGGTTACAATAGTGGTGGTTTAATTGTTTGGTCTCACTACTTTATTTTTTCCTACATGGTTTTAAACATCTGGAGATATGTAAATCATCAGCTCTTTTGGGTGGCTTTTGTGGTTTATAGAAGCACATTACATGGCAAACACTTAAAGATACAATTGGAAATGGGGACATTTTATCCATAAAAGGAAAGCATGTGGTTATTCAATGAAATGAGCATTTACTTCCTAATTTGTAACTTGCCTACCATGTCACTAAATGTTGGCACTGAACAAAAACAACAAATGTAATATTTGCAACCTTTTTTTAGGAATAGATATTCATTATTTTTACAGTTGGAGAAAAATATTGTTATTTATATGGGAAAGAAAATCACTAAAATAAAAACATCTGGTAAGAACAGGCCAATACATTGAGATCTGCGAGGAAGAGCTCCTACTTATTATATTTTATTTCTTCATATGAAATTCTTCAGAGAACATCACATATTTATTGTGAATAGTATTTCAAGGTAATAATACCTCTACTCAATCACGGTTTCCTGTGCCCTGCCTGTGGTAAAAATTTCTTACAACGTTAACGCTTTATAAAAAGTATGAAAAGACCATACAATGTGAGTAACGGCCAGCAGGCGACTTGTCGTGCTGGGTGCGAGAACGTACTGAATCCATATTTGAACAGTAAGTGATGTCATGTCTCTTTGGGGGTCAATTTAAAATGCACATTTCATTTCTGGTTAAATTCAGTTTCGTAGAACAGAACACTACTTCCTAAAAATCAAATACATATATGAAGAACACAGAAGAGTCCATAAATGTTTTAGAAAATAAATTTTTTTACAATAAAAAAGGAGGTTGGTCATCTGCTGTAGTTTATTTAGAATTAGTTACAAAATTCACTTTGATAGTAATATATTTTAGTATTTTCATAAGTGTACAAAGGTAAAATGACTATTTTCCCCCATTGAATAAATAGGACTGACTATTTCTATTGGATAGAAACAAATACCTAACTAGGCTTCATATGTATGTGAAAATAGTTCACTAGCAAGTTTCCCTCTGTTTAGACTACTTTTTAAAAATTTCAAGAGTGGCTACCAGGTTTACAAAATAAAATTAAAAATTTTAACTAAAAAAAAAACTTATACTTAAAGGTAGAGATCTTTTTTAACTTCTCAAAATCCACTCCATTCCAAATGAATTGTTTATACTAAGGAAATGATCTCATCCTCCTGCTATCAAATTATTTTCGTGCATGCATATGTCCCATTCCTGGCCAAAGTGACAGGGAATCCAGCTACTAGGTTTATTTCAGAAAATACCTATTTATCAAAAGACCCTGAGAAAGACAGTCACTGTATGCCTCTAGCCATAACTGGGTCTATACGTGATGTCTGTAATTGATGCAGCAGAACAGCATAAAAAATAATTCATTAAGATTTTCAGGACAGAATCTGGTTCCCCGAAAAATCCAAATTAAAATGTTTTTCCTGTGTTTTTTCTTATATATATTAAAGAATTTCTTTATTCTTTAAGTTAATTTTAATTCAAAATGTTTATTGCTTGGAAACCAAGGCATTTTAACTGATACAAAAAAGCTAGATTATTATTTTTTTCATGCACTAAGGCTCTGAAGTTCGCTAAGTACTTAGTGAACCTTTATCTTATTTAATTTGCACATGCAGTCATAGAGGTAGAGGTTGTCATTGCTACTTTAGTGACATTGACGTCGAGGCCATGGGAGGGCACACTACCAACACCTATTGACATAGCTAGAGAGTGATGGGTTGGATTTGAAACCAGATTTTCTAAGTCCAAACATCCTACCTTATGCTTGTCATGACAGTTCTAACTTGCATGGGATGTTTGGGATAATTTCTACTGATTACAAAGTAATAGTGGGCAGTATATAATCCCCCCCCCCTGCAATTTCTCTTTAAAAACAACCACCACCACAACAAAATATTACTAGATAGGCTCATCTTTTTTTTTTTTTTTTTTTTTTTTTTTAGGAATTTATCAGTCTTATCAATCAAGACAGTCTGTGTTAAATACAAAATATGTAGTCTTTATTTACTGTTTATTTATGGCTGGGATTATTCATGCCTGTGTAATACCAGAGGGATACAGAAGGCTTCGTCCTCTCTTGCAAGGACAACACCATATAGCATCGGAATGTTACATGTAGATTTCAAAATAGTCTTTCCTTAATCACATGTTGGCACTCTAATTTAATACTGCCTTTTACACAAAGTCTTCTGGTTTCCCCTTACCCACCAGTTGTCACTTATCCTTTTAATCATCTCATTCTGACACTATTTTGTTTCTCTTCATATATAATATAATCGTCGAATTATTTTGATATGCTTTAATTAACCTTCTGTTGGAAACTAAATATTTGTCTCCCCCACACCCATTTCATATGTTGAAATCTAATGTGCAATGGGGTGCTATTAGGAAGTGGAGCCTTTGGGAGATGCTTCAGTCCTGAGAGTGGATCCCTCAGAAGAGGATTAGTGCCCCTATTAAAGAGACTCCACAGATCTCCCTCAGCCCTCTGCCATGTGAAGTCACAGTGAGAAGGTGGGTGTCTGTGACCACGCACCAAATCTGCTGGCACCATACTCTTGTACTTTGTGGCCTTCAGAATTGTGAGAAACAAGTGTTTGTTGTTTCTAAGCCTCCCAGTTGGTGGTATTTTTGTCCCCACAGCTCCAGCAGACCAAGACTAAGACTCATAACCATTTTTAAAAAGTCTTTGAGTATCAAAATAGCTTCTTATTCATGTTGGTATCCTTCTGAACCTTTTGCATTTATTCATAAAAAAAAAAAAGACAATACTCATTAAGTGCTCATTTGTTTTAGGTGCCATGGTCGGGCTTGGAGATAAGGAAGATGAACATGTCACCTGCCTGAGTCCACCATGATAGGCACTTGGGAAGTTTCCTTCAATTTAATTGAATTTATCCCACAATATTACAGGAGTGAACGTCTACTGCTCATACTAGGAATGGGGGTCATAGAAAACATAAGGTTAATGACAAAATAATGGAGTTACTATTTAAGGTTAAATGCCAAGCATTATGTAATTTCCTTTCGTTATGAAGATGGGTCATTACGGATTCGATACTTTCAAGCCTGCTTAACCCAAACAACAATGAAAAAGACGCTAAACACAATTCCCCAGCTTTCAGATGAATGAGGTTAAATTGGGCAAGACAGCAAATAATGAGGCATAATAAAGAACTCAAATCATCCAGTACATTAACGAAGCTGTTAATTCTGAGAAAGACGTATCACTCCACTGGGTGTGAGAAGCAGGAAGAGACTCCCAAAGGGGCAGCGGAAGACACGCCCACACACCTCTCTATGTGCAGATAAAATCCCGTTTGTCAGCATTCAGCTCGTATGTCATATTTTCCATGCTTCCTTTTCCAGACCCACGAGCTGTCTCTTCACTCACAGTGTTCTCTCTGTACTTCCTCTGTGTGTGGTGCTCTGTCTTGTCACCATGTGGGGAACTGTCAATTCCTTAAGAAGAAAAGAGCACATGCATGAATCTCCTCCAGTCTAGGAACTGAGCTAAGTATTTTAGACATGCTCATACCACATCTATAATGTGGAGATAAATGCAAGATGAGTAGAGGAGTGTCAAAGCCTTATTACATTTTCTGAAGTCCCACAGAATTGAAGAACCAGGCTGGGCTCAGACCCAGGAATGTCTGACTTCAAAATCATTCCACTTTCTGCAACACTCAGCTCTCCTCTCCTCAGAGTAAGACTATTATTTAGATAGAGTTTTCATGTAGTGGGTGCTTGTTAGTGTTTGTTAATTTAATAAATAAAATGTTAATAAATAGGTTAAATAATTAATAAAGCATTCCATAACAAATGTCCTCCCTTAACAAAAGTATAACGACATCCATACATTGATTATAAGGTGCAGCCCCGGTTGATGGAAGCTTCATATTAGCTTCAAGTGATCATTTATCCCAGGGAGAAAACACAAATTTTCCAACGCTTTTGAGACTTTGATAGATTGCTCTACATAATCTTTGTGGTTTCAAGTGCCTGGTGCTAAAGAAAGAAACATTGTTTTTGTTTTTAAATAATTGTTTTTTATTCAACTAAAATTCAAGGAAGAAAAATGAACTAACCAAAGTTTTTCCACGTTGTTAATTTTAATTTTGTTTTTCTTCAAGAGAAAGAGGCTAATGACATCTCAATAAGCTGATTGGAGTTTAAAAAGTTTTTGAAAGTCACTTTGTGAATATATACTTTTGACCATTTAAATTGCTGTCTTGTTTTAATTTATCTAACTTCTGTCAAAGGACTATAATGTCTCTGTGAGTACATTAAGCACACATTTTATTTGGTCAATATTTTAGTTTTCACAGAAAGAGAAAGATTGCAAGCAGAATTCTTGTCATGCCAAAGGAAATGTAAGAGTATTCTTTTAATAATGAACCAAGTCACATACAGTGTCAGCTTTATCTTGTTTAATTTAGACTTCGATGTACCATAAGATTGTCAGATTCGAACATCACAGGCTCTTTGATGAAAAAGCTACTTTTCCATGAAAGCAGCAATGCTCTTGTAATTGTTCTTCCTGTTGGAACACACCTGATACTCGCTTAACTCGCCCAAAACAAATTCAATGCTGCTTGACATGACCAAGAATCGTCATACAAATTTCCACATCGGAGACTGAATTTTTTCAGCTATCTTCACTAATGATGGATCAGCTGGGAGTGCTGTTGGCTTCATGTAACACGAAAATCCAAGTAATAATATTTTTTAAAAAAAACAGACATCTATTCTTCTCATACAGAAGGATATGGATGGAGATGATTCCTGACTTTGCTTCAGCTGCTCAGTGATCTCATCAAGGACCCAGATTCTTTGCAGGGGTCTTAAGATTGGGGCTCTTGGGGAAGGAGAAAAGCAGAAAAATAAATAAGTAAATGTATATGCTATAATAAAAAAACAACAACCCTGTAACAAGTAAATTATAAAATTTCAGTGATTTAACATAATAGAAGTCTACTTCTTTCTCAAGTAATAAAAGGGAGTGGTGAGAATTAGACATATCAGCTCTTCTCTCTAGAGTCGTTTAAAGACCTATGCTGATGATGGCCCTGCCATCTAAAGTTCTTCTAAAATGCCTTCTAGAAAATGCAATGCTCTTGCATTCTAGCCTGCAGATAAATAAGGAATATTGAGTAGTTCTGATGTGGTGCACACTGATATTGACGATTACATTGTGTGTATCGGGGTTACACTGTGCGTAGAGGAGGGTACCTAGTATGAGACCTCCTAGCTCCCTTTGGTTACGTAAGCATGTTCTTGTGTTAGGTGAGCCATGTAGTTTCTCAGATCCTTATTCCCATGAGAAGCCTGTTTAGGCATCGTTTATCTATTCCTCTCAAGAAGGTTCAAAGTTTCAAGAAAGAACCACAGATAGAATTACTTACTTAGATTATTCATATTCTAGCTGTTTAGATTCCAGACAAGAAGTTGACTTTGGGTGATGGGTATGCAACATAATTAAAGGTCAAAATAACCTAGAGGTGTTTTCTCTGAACATATGTACCCTGATTTGTTAATGTCACCCCATTAAAATTAGTAAAAAAAAAGAATAGGAGTTGGTCATGTGTTTTCATGCCCCTGTGCTTTGTGAAGGCTTCTCACATTTCTTACAAATCTATGCTAAAGTCATCATTTATTTTTAGTGGCTCTTAAATAATGATCTTTTAATTGCAGTGAGAGCCACCTCCTTCTGCCCCTGTCCTGGGTATTTTTCATTCTTCCATTGAAATGCACCAAAGTGCTTGCAAAGCAACATCAAAACTTCACTTGTGAGGGCGCTGAGGCTCAGAGTAGTGAAATAATTTGCCCACTACCTTCCTAACTCTGAAGATAAAAATATAGGCATTACTTTGACAACTTCTTCTTCATAATCTTCCAAAACACGACCAATTGCAAAGTTCTAGTAAGTTCATTTCCTTAATATTTCTCAAATTCACTAAATAACAAAAGCTACATTTTTTCCCATTCCTGTAGCCGTTACATCAATACAGTTCACTCTCATTTGTCACCTAGATTCCTGTGGCAGCCTCCTCCTTAATCTTTATAACTCAAGTGTGCTTCTCTTATGATACATTATACCACTACTGGAGTAAGCTTTCTAAAATGAAGATTAACACTCCTCCTCTGTATTATGTAAGAATAAAAAAAGTATCCTTATCACTCTCATTATTGTTATCATCACTGAAGCCATCCTTTCCTCCTGTGAAGGAAGTTAAGCGGTTAACATCTTCTTACTCTGCCTCAAGTCTCAAACATCCTAAAACCACTCTGCAAAATCCACAAGAATTACGATACCACAGGAAACCTGAGGCAGGCCTTCCAAAGGGGACACATGGAGAGAAAGGATGTACTGTGCAGGAAATTAGAGTACAGCAGATATCAGAGAGACCATTTCCCACAACTGCAAGGGATTAGCAGCAGCAAACCAGAGCACGCAGATAACTCTCCACCAATATGTGGCTCCATTATTAGGGACAAGTTATTTCTTTGTAATGATGGAACAATGATGAGAAGGAACTTCTGGGATTATACTTCGAAGGCAAGGTATCCCTACAGCAATTGTGTTCATGAGCAGAGGTGGTCTTTCACGTATCTCTGAGCAATGTGAGCATTCACCACATTTATAAAGATCCTGACTATCACATTTCAGTGAGAAAAACCGACATCATAGCTCAGAGTTTCAGTACATAAACTGTGTAGCCAAATTGTTTGTGTGTTTCAAACTTAATGCTGATGTTGACTGTGAGACTGACCAAGCTGCTCTATTTGATTCCCTGTGATTCATTTTCCTCATCTGTACAATGCAGAAAAGTATGGTACCTAACAAGAAAGCAATTGTGAGTGTGTGTGTGTGTGTGTGTTGCTAAAAACATTGCCTGGCATATATTTTGTTATAAGGTATTATAACTTCTGCATTTCACCCTACACATACATGCATTTGCTCATCTCAAGTTTGCCTTGGCCAGCTTCTCATAAAAGAGAAAAAAAGCCAAAGCTCTTAATAGAGTTTATTAGGACTTCCATGGAAGTTGGATGGCCACTATTTAAAGTCCCTCACTTTATACTTCAAGATATAGAGACCCAGAGATAGGGGTATTTATTGAGGAACTCATTTCCAATAAAAGGATACATTTAAATAATTCAACCTCGGCAATTCTGCTCTTGGTTTGATGTTCTTTCAAATAAACTTAGCCAAAGTCCATGATATTCAAACTTTTCTTTGAGTGTAAGTGGGGAGAAAGGACCATTTTCCCTGAGGAAAAGCCAAAGCAGTTAATAAATTGGATGATTTACACAAAAGGACACAGCCAAGAGACTGAGATGAGAATTGCAATCCACACTCCTTTTCTGAGAGTTTGCTTCCCTGTCTACAAAGTAATGAGCTATGACTTTGGGCGATATTATACAAAAATTCATCTCTTTACATGTTCGAGATGAGTCATATCTTACTTTCAAATTTATGAGCAACAAACTTGCAGCACTTTATGATCAAAATCTTAATAATTTCCTCCGTTAGATGCATCTACATATAAAGGCTCCAGATATCTTGCATACGTTTTTCATTATTTTTGGAATGTTGTACTTTGAGTTGTGCAAATCAATATGTAACTGGGGCAAAATCATTATTTTTGGGAGCAAGGGAAAAATCACCCGTGTTATCTCCTATTAAGTTATTATGATATATTCAAGCAGAGCCATTTCCATAGCAAAAGCTATATAGCCACAAAAATATATCAACCATTTGAAAGCACAAACAAAGAGAAAATTATATACCAGTCTGCAAAACTTCAAAGGAAGGGAAGGATTTGGAAAGGGAAGAAACCATCTCGCCATTCGGGTTCAAAATCCCTCCCTCTCTGAGGCTGAAGTATCTGAGACCTTGCAGAAAACCTTGGTTTCCAGAAGACTTAAAAAAAAATACAAGTTTCAGACATTTTTTTGGTGTTTTTGGTTAGCTTATTTGTCGGTGAATCCTCTATAGATGGGTATAAAGAGTTTCAAAGCACTGGTGGAAAGAATTCAATGTCTGGCTAGTTCTGGGGCTTCAGAATGGAAGAAAATCTATTTCCTAAAACGCGAGGTTGTGGAAGACTGTTTTCTTCACTGCAACCCACACATCACTGTGTGACGCCCCTCAAGTGTAGCGGTCCAAGTGCCCTGTGTCCTTTGGAATGCAAACTGGGATGTGTAAAGACAAGCTGGGATTGTTTGCACGTGTGATTGCCTGTCACTGTCCATCTTGGGGGCGACAGAGAAATCATCGCCGAAGACTGCAGAGTTTGCAGGTCCTGTGCTTACTTACTACTGAAAAGAATAAAATACAATGAACCTGATATGGACAAGGAATGCAAGGAATAAAATATTTCTTTCAGATTGTCGGCCAGCAATGGAACAAATGAGATTTACAGCAGAATGGGATATGTGATTTTATGTGATTTATTGTTTTGCTTGTTCTTCATTTAAAAGAGGAAATTAAAACCACACTTGCATATGATTCAATCTTTGATCACTAGAGAATAGCTGCTGTGAATTAATTATTATAAACTCTATCACCCTGGTTCACCCCAGGTGCTGCAACCATAGTACCTTCCAACTCGTGTCCCCCGGGGAAAGGGGGGCTATTTTTGTGCATTGTTTTTGTTAAAAATCTGCAGGAAAATTATCTGGCATTTGCAGTTTCACTGAGCAGCCATTTATTACGTAACACACTAATTGAATAATCTCCGGTAGAAGATATAGTTAAAACGAAGACAGATAACATTCTCAGCAGGTTCTTTCTGGCTTAGAGGATGTGGGCATTTATTCTCTTTTCATCATCTAGTTCCCATTTAGTTTTATAAGTAAGTGTAGAAAATATTCATTTTATAAAGGAGATATTTTGTTCATTTTGTCTCTGTTTAAGGCAATAAAATAATTTTTGAAGTAAAGACTTCAAGACAGTAAAATAAAGCAATGAATCATTGGGCAGGCTCTAAGACACGGCAATCAGGACTCTTTAAAAAATGCTAAAATAAAGTGTGCAATATAAATTCAATAAAATACATACTGTAATAATGCAATTAATTATAGGAAACCAACACCCTTTGAACAGACTATTTTGAAAACTACTGATGGTATTACATATAAAACAAAGAAAGAAGAAAAATATTCTACATAATGTCAAGAATATAATCAAATATTATACTTAAGGACGGTCCAACTTGATGGCGTTTTACAGATTTGAACTTACAAATTGAAGATTGGTAACCATGGAGCAGTCAAATATAATCTGGGACCTCAGTGATAGGAAAACACAGGACAGGTGACTTGAACAAAGTGGCCTTGCTCTGTAGATGTTTCCCCAACGGGTGCATTGATATCTTCATCTTTCTTAAATGCTTTTCCTAGACAGCGCTGCTTATGGGTAGAAAAAGAAGAACAGCCCTGTGAAGCTATTGAATAGCAGTGAAGAATTAGGATTCTTCAGATTGCATGTAATAGAAATATAACTCAATACAGCTTACACAAAAACAGAAAATACAGTGTCTAAATTATTTCAGACACAAAGGGATCCAAAACCTTAAATAAAATCACTGGAACCCCTCTTTCTCTCTCATGTTTCCTCTCCCTGTCACCAGCCCCATCCACCCCTTTCTCCGCCTCCCAGCATTGCTCTGGGTGACAGTGTCATTTTCGGGCAGACTTTCTCCACATGTTGTCAAAGACAGGGCCCTGCGGCTCTCCTATTCACAGCGCATAACTGTTGGTGATCCCCATGGAAATGTGAATGTTTTTCCTGGATGTTTCAGCAGAAGTGTAAAAGTTGCTTTCATGGATCCGCTTGGTGTTCTTCCCATCTCTGGATTAATTCTTTTTGTTGGGAATAGAATATACTGACTGATTGGTCTGAGTTCTGTGTCTATCTCCACTCAAACCTGAGAGACTACAGAGATAGCACATGTCTCCACAGAAAATTCAAGATGGTATGTATCCCAAAGTATATGAAAGAAAACTGTACAAAAAAAACAACAACAGATGTCCACTATAAGCAAATTAAGATGTTTTCCTGGAGTATGCTACTTTTATATTTATTGCCAGTTGAACTGCACATGAAATACACAAAGCTTGCCAGGAAAGAAAATGAAATCATGAATTTTTTTTAGTAATTTTATTTTTTTTAATAGGGTGACATCAATAAATCAGGATACATATATTCAAAGAAAACATGTCCAGGTTATCTTGTCATTCAATTATGTTGCATACCCATCACCCAAAGTCAGATTGTCCTCTGTCACCTTCTATCTAGTTTTCTTTGTGCCCCCCCTCCCTCTATCCCTCTCCCTCTCACCCCTCCCCCTGTAACCACCACACTCTTATCAATGTCTCTTAGTCTCACTTTTATGTCCACCTACGTATGGAATAATGCAGTTCTTGGTGTGTTTTATTTACTTATTTCACTCCGTATAATGTTATCAAGATCCCACCATTTTGCTGTAAATGATCCAATGTCATCATTTCTTATGGCTGAGTAGTATTCCATAGTGTATATGTGCCACATCTTCTTTATCCAGTCATCTATTGACGAGTTTTTTGGTTGTTTCCATGTCCTGGCCACTGTGAACAATGCTGCAATGAACAAGGGGTACATGTGTCTTTATGTATCAATGTTTCTGAGTTTTGGGGGTATATACCCAGTAGAGGGATTGCTGGGTCATAAGGTAGTTCTATTTTCAGTTTTCTGATGAACCACCATATTTTCTTCCATAATGGTTGTACTACTATACATTCCCACCAACAGTGAATGAGGGTTCCTTTTTCTCCACAGCCTCTCCAACATTTGCTATTACCTGTCTTGTTAATAATAACTAATCTAACAGGTGTGAGGTGGTACCTCATGCAGTTTTGGAAATCATGAACTTTTTAACCTATTAATTAATTTGGGCTTTTAAAAATATAATTGTTACTACTAGGTTGTTGTGTCCATGCCTGTTAATTTTTTACATATTATTAGTAAATACAGGGTTTTCTTTATAAAATAATATATTAATAAAGTTAATTTTTATTTTTTGTATTTTTCTGAAATGAGAAGCTGGGAGGCAGAGAGACAGACTCTGCCATTCGCTGGACGGGGATTCACCAGCCATGCTCACCAGGGGGCGATACTATGCCCCTCTGGGGCATGGCTCCACTGCAATCGGAGCCATTCTAGCACTCAGTGCTCGGGGCCAACTTTGCTCCAATGGAGACTTGGCTGCAGGTGAGGAAGAGAGAGATAGAGAGAAAGGAGAGAGGGAAGGATAGAGAAGCATATGGGCACTTCTCCTGTGTGCCCTGGCTAGGAATAGAACCTGAGACTTCCACACACCTGGCTGATGCTCTACCGCAGAGCCAATAGGCCAGGGCAATAAAGTTAATTTTAATGCCAGCTATCATATTTTAAAATATAATAAGGAATATAAATTAAAAACAATTTTCCATAGCTCTACTACCCAAAACATTTTGGTGCTATCTGCTTTTGGGTTTTTTCCTTTGTTGAAAGATTGTGGTTATATATTTTTAATATTTAATTTTGATGGTATGTTATACATAATTTTATAGTCTGCTTTCTTCATTTAATATTGCAGTAGGCACATCCTCCTTGTAATTGTAAACTCTTGATGAGAAGAATTTAATGGATGAATAAAATCCCATCCATAATGTATCCTTACTTCTATTGAAAACTTATATTACTTTCAGTGTTATGGTTATAAATAGTGCTGGCATTAATATCTTCTTGCCAAAGCTTTGTTTTCTGAATTTCAGATTATTTCTTTAAGAAAATTTTCTAGAAATGAGAATTCTTGGATAAAGAATTATGGATGTATTAGGTGAGGGTTGCCTTTTCTTTTCATTTTTGTTTTTCTTTAATCCAAGAGGAGAATTAAGAATAAAAGGAGAATGTATTGGGACAGAATGTATCTCACAGAGAAAATAAAATGAGAAAACACATGGCATAATTGGAAAATCACATGGGTTCTAGTATAAACAAAGACACGAGACTGGAGAGATGACAGAGGCCAGATTAAAAACAAAATTGCCTTCAGGAAATGAGATTACTGCCTGGCTTTCTGCTCTCTGCTGTTTCCTAATACGTAATCTCTCCGATTTTTGTGCTCAGTTTGGTGAATTTCTCTGCTGGACACAAAATCTGAAAAATGGTTTTATCATAGCACACAAGGATGGGTTGAATAAAAAAGAAGAGTGAATCTTAATCAGTGTGCGTCAGTGTCTGATTTGGGAATATGAATGGGGAAACATCACTAACCTGTGCCTTTTTCTGTTTGTTTGTCATAGAATGATCCTCAAGAATTTCCCCTAGTAAAGGGTCATTAGAGACAATGTCATCTTAGACCAACACAGTTTCAGAAGCAGCTGCAGATGTCATAGAAAATACATTAAGAGTTGAGAGACTACACGGGCTTTGTTGTACTCTTTACCCATTCCAAATCTGAGAGTGCAAAGATACCAACAGATGGGACATAAAAATGAGACTCAGAGACAAGAACAGGAGTGTGGTGGTTACTAGGAGTGGGGGAAGGGGGGAAGAAGGAGAGGGAAGGGGTGGGGGGAGGGGAGGGGCACAAAGAAAACCAGATAGAAGGTGAAGGAAGACAATTTGACTTTGGGTGAAGGGTATGCAACATAATCAAATGTCAAAATAAGCTGGAAATGTTTTCTCTGAACATATGTACCCTGGTTTATCAATGTCACCTCATTAAAATTAATAAAAAATAAAAAGAACAAACAAAAAAAAACCCTAAAAAGCCACATTATTAGCCAATAATTTCCATGAAAAATTTCAGTTCTGTGAGCCCTGAGTGTACATGATTTTCCGCTTCCCATGGGCTTGGCTCATTCTGGCCTCACTTCTCTTGGGACATATATGTACCTCTTACGCTTCTCCTCAAAGACAGTGACAAGGGACACAGACTGATCCACATACATGAACGAAGCCTGTATATCTGTTGTCGCTAACTCATCTGCCGCAAAGCCCAGACCATGTTTTTTTTAAAAAATCCTTAGTCAGGAAGTTGTAAAAGCAAAACAGTGATTGAATGGATGAGGCATGGATGGGTTTTCCCAGAGATCGGGCTCCTTTTTCTATCTTTCTCCACAACTCATTAGAGAACTTAATTGAACTGCTTCCTTGTCACAATCTCCCCATCTGTGAAATGAGGAAAATTATAGCTGCCCTTTCCTTTGCCCTTTGATAACTTCACAGGGTGTTCAGAGATATTATGAAGATTAATAAGCCACATTCTTAAAGAGTACTTTAAGTTCCCCACAAGGGAGAGAGCAGCCCATTAAAAACCACTGCTCTGGGTGGAGGAGGGGCCGGAAACTCAGCAATCCTGAGCTTGGGCTCTTTTGTGAGTGGTAGAGTGGGGTTTCCTCCTGTGCTCACCAGTATCATCCATGGCCCATTCAGGATGGGACATCTACCCCTATTCCAACATCCCTTAATGGGTCATCCCCACGATTCTGTCTACTTGACCAAAGCTCGAAGTATTTAATGAACCTTTTTAATTACAGAAGGATGTAAGTGAAGTAGACTGAATAATGCTTCCCAACATATGTCCTCATCCAATAAACTGTGACTATGTATTTTCATATGGCAAAGGGACTTTGCAGGTGTGATTAAGTTAAGGATATTGATTGAGGTGAGGAGATCACTCTGGATGATATATGTGGTCTCAATATATCACAAAGGTACTGGTAGGAGGGAAGCAGTTAGTAAAAAGAAGGGATTGTGGAGTCAATGGTCACTGGACTAAGGACTGCAGGCAGCCTCTGCCACCTGAGAAAGACCCAGAAGTAGATTCTCTCCCAAAGCCTCCTGAAGGATGCGGCACTAATGATGCCTGATTTTAGACTTCTGATCACCAGAACTGGAAAAGAGCAAAAATGTTTTGTGTTTAGCTGCTAAGTTTGTGGTAATTTAGCAATAATGGGAAAATGTTACTGTAGACATGGTGTAGTGGGTTGAATAGTGGCCCTCAAAAAGATGTCTATATCCTAACACTCAAAGCCAATAAGTATGAATTTATTGGGTGAAGGTGTCTTTGCAATGCAATCAAATTAAGGATCTGAAAAAGAGGTCATCCTGGAATATACCGGTGGGTACTAATCCAAAGATAACTGTCCTTATAAAAGATGGAAGACACAGAGGAGAGGAGAAAGCATGTGAAGATGGAAGTGGAGACTAGAGTCACGCAGACAAGCCAAAGAATGCCTGAAGCCACTAAAAACTGAAAGAGTCAAGGAAAGATCCTGCCTAGAGCTCTCAGAGGGTGCCGCACAGCCCTGCCAGCATCTGGATCTTGGACTTCTGACCTCCAGAACTATGAGAGAATAAATTTCTATCGTAATGAGCATAGACATATATTTATCACTGCACAGAAACAGGTCTGCAGGTCTGCACCATTTTTAATCAATGTAGAGGAAGAGAGAAGGCAGAATCAGCTCTACCCGCCCCCTTTTAGAGGGGACTTCTACGTATATGCTCACACCCTGAACCAGACCATATAACAACTATCAGCTGCCAATCTGAAAGAAATGTGTTTTAACAAAGAAACTGGGTGAATAAACATTGGCTGGGTAACTAAAAATGCCTGACACAGTTCCCCTTTGCAGAATACTGTATTGAGAGTACTAGTCAACTAGTAGATGAGGAGGCTGTCAGTGACCTTCCTGAATGTCAATGGCCTATGGATAAATGAGGAGAGAAAAAATGGATCTTGCCATTCATAGGGTAATGACTCAGCTAGAATGAGAAAATTAATTGTAAACTAACTATAAGATGATCAAGAAGTCAATTATATTTTTGTTATGATGATAATTCAAATAGAGTTGGCATTAGAAAAATTTGCTTGCCGGAAAAATAGCCTAATGGCTATTTTTAATAATGCCTTCCAAAACATTATGCCAAATGCATGATTAATTGACATCCACCATAACCAGGAAGTTGTTTATCAGTCTAGCCCTAGGAGTGAACAAAGCCTGGGGAGAGGGTAGAGCAGAGGCAGAGTGTGCTCTCCAAACACAAGAAGAGAGAAGGCAGAATCAGCTCTACCTGCCCCCTTTGAGAGGGGACTTCTACGTATATGCTCCTACCCTGACCCAGACCATATAACAACTATCAACTGCCAGTCTGAAAGAAATGTGTTTTAACAAAGAAACTGGGTGAATAGACATTGGCTGGGTAACTAAAAATGTCTGACACAGTTCCCCTTTGCAGAATACTGTGTTGAGAGTACTAGTTGACTAGTTCAACTACTCCAGTACCCAGGTGCAGATGTAGTTCCTAACTGCCTGCTCCCCTTGCAGTGATGTGCGACATTATCCCAAATAGAAGTAATGGATGTCACACACAAGCCTGACCTTCAAATCTCCTACATGTTGCTTCACACTCTTTCATCATCTACAGGCTGAACAGAGAGAATAAGCCCACAAAGGCACAGAGGCACAGGATAGAAGAGCTTAGTGTTTTAAAAGACTGCAAGAATCTGAGCCCTTAAAGATCTGTACACACTATGATGTGACAAATAAACTGTTATTGTGCAAAGAAATCATTTGAGCTTTGGCTTGGTAGCTCAGTTGGTTACAGCATTATGTGAATACACCGAGGTTGTAGGTTTGATCCCCAGTCAGGGCACAAACAAGACTCAACCAGTGAATGTATAAATAAGTGTTTATACACAACAAATCGATGTTTCTCTATCTGTCTCTTTCTCCCTTCCTCTTTCTCTAAAATCAATAAATAAAAATGCATGAAAAATCATTTCATATTTAAGGGTCTTTGCCATCGCAGTCGGCTTTGTCTGACTAATTGACACGGGTGTCCCAGTTATGGGCCAGTGGTTGCCTCCCAAGGTGCAGGAAAGAGGGAGATGATGTGCGATTTGTTGAGAAGTTTAAAACAGCAATAATAAAACTCAGTTTGCTTTTTATTATCACCATGCACTGACACATCTACACAATATCAGTGATAAAATGTTCCTTCCCATATGATGGAAGGGAACTGTGCATGTGTGAGCCAGGGGAGTGTAAGAGACAAAGAGGCTTCTCTGTTCCCATGGCATCCTGGTCTGTACGTGATTGCAACCGTGGAAAAACTTCAGAACAAAACAAAACAACACAACACAACAATGGCTCCCAGTGTTCCCTCTGCCGTTACAAAGTAGGGCTTTCTGGTCCTTCTTAATGCACTGAGTCTTCTGAGAATCACATGAGCCAATACTTGTGAAAAAAACAATGAATTACCTTAACATTGAATGCTGGTTTTGTTATGACTTTATTTTTTATAGTTATTTTGATTCCCCAGGCACAGGTTTCTATATGTCGATGTGTGATCAGTTTTACTTTATTGAATAAACTCCTTCTTTTCCATACATCCACTTTATATCCACTAATACGGATAGATAGCAGCAAGCGGACATAAATGACCAAAATGCTAATTGTGGACAAACACTGACATCCGGAAGCGCCATCCTATTTGGGGGAAGGAACCCTTTACATTTCTTTAAAATATGCTCAGTAGAAATAAAGATTAAAAGAAAATATTTCTAACGATCTGCTTGTTTTCCTGTGACCTAGCTTCCCTCCCTCCATTCCGTAGAGAATGTTCTTCACCATGAGCTGCACAGCAGCTCCTGGTGTCCAGATGAGTAAGGCAGGGCTCCCGCGGTCACAGAGGCTGCAGAGGCACTCATCTGCACAAAAGAGCATTTGTGAACAGTGTGGACAAGTGCCGTGGCAGATGTGTGGGTTTTATAAGGCAGTGCGTATGTATTCACTTTAACCTGGAAAGTGAAATTTGATTGCCAGAGACAGACGTTGAGGAAATCCAATTACTACTGCATTTTCGTAAACTGGGAAACAATTTCACAGCGTCTATAAGAAGAACACACAAATGAAGTCAGACTCCTCAATCACATATGGAGCTTATATTTTTAAAAATCACAATTTTTCTTATTGTTTTTCTGTTTTTATCGCAGACTTCTTTTGTGTGTGTGTCTGTGTGACAGAGAGAGACAGAGAGAGGGACACATAGGGACAGACAGACAGGAACAGAGAGAGATGAGAAGCATCAATTCCTTGTTCTGGCACCTTAGTTGATCACTGATTACTTTCTCATATGTACTTTGACCGTGGGGCTATAACAGACCGAGTAACCCCTTGCTCAAGCCAGTAACCCTGGGCTCAAACTGGTGAGCCTTGCTCAAACCACATGAGCTCACGCTCAAGCTCAAGCTGGCGATCTCGGGGTTTCGAACCTGGGTCCTCTGCTGGGTCCCAGTCCGACACGCTATCCACTGCTCTACCCACTGTACCATCGCCTGGTCAGGCTTACCGCAGACTCTTGAACACTTTATTTCAGAGTATAGGCCCTGGCCTGGAGATCTTCATGGTGAAATGGAGCCCTGAGGCACACAGCAGGGAGGCCAGGCTGCCTTAAGGAAGACCGTGCCAGAGGATCTGTGACTGTTGATCCCTTACGCTGTGGCTCTGGTGAAGGGGACTGTAGATTTGGAAGGACAGAGTGGAAGGTAGCGATGGTCAGCAAACTCTCCTCCCTGGATCTCATCCAAAGGCTGATCCATATAAACTAAAATAGTTGGGCAGAGGACGGGAGGGCAGCAGGCGGCCCTCCACGCAGAGGAAGCAACTTGGGCAAAGGCGGGGAGACCTGCCGTAGGACAGCACTGAGATGGCTCCTTGTGAACTGAACACAGTGAGTGAGCAACTGGAGACTCAGGGTCCCGGCACAGGAGAGTGACAAGAACAGGCACTTGTCATCCTTTCTGTAGTATTTCAAGATACTGCCTCCCATTAAATTGGGACCGATTATTATGAAAGGTGAGTGAGTGAAATCACCATTTATTACATGACAGTAGCACCTTTCGACTAATTACAAGTTCAATAACAAATGTGGTGTCAAACTCTGAAGAACTTTTATTAATAATTGTGATGGGCCTGATCAGGCCGTGGCGCAGTGGATAGAGCGTTGGACTGGAATGCCGAGGACCCAAGTTCGAGACCCCGAGGTCGCCAGCTTGAGTGCGGGCTCATCTGGTTTGAGCAAAGCTCACCAGCTTGGACCCAAGGTCGCTGGCTCAAGCAAGGGGTTACTCAGTCTGCTGTAGGCCCGTAGTCAAGGCACATAAGAGAAAGCAATCAATGAACAACTAAGGTGTCGCAACAAAAAACTGATGATTGATGCTTCTCATCTCTCTCTGTTCCTATCTGTCTGTCCCTATTTTTCCCTCTCTCTGTCTCTCTCTCTCTCTGTCTCTGTAAAAAAAGAAATTAATTAATTTAAAACATTTTTTTTTAAATAATTGTGATGGAATGGCCTATTTCATCACACGTTACTGTGATGAGACAGAAAAAAAATTACAGGAATGAAGAGAGGGCCAGGAAACTACTTCATAATGTAATTTGTGTTTGGAAGGGAGAGATCTATCCTTTTAATGTTAAGGTACAGCATTAGTAAGTCTTAGCAAGTTGGCAGCTTGCATCTGAAGAGATTTGTCTCTGATGTTACTGTTGTTATTTTAAGATATCTGGATTAAAAAAAAAAAAAAAAGCAAGTTGTGATCTCTAGTCCAGACCAACTTTTGGCCTCTTTTAATCCTCCATCATCCTGAACCAAAGCTCCTACTGCACCTTCTTCAGCAGTAGAAATCCTACCTATGTAGGAGGTTGTTGATTTAAAGGACCATAAAAGGGGGTCAAGGTGAAAGGCCCCAGGTGAGAGACAAGGAGAAGCAGAAATCAAGGGAAATGGGCAATTTCAAAGGTGGCTGGATCAAGGCCTTCATAAAGGAATATTTGTATGGGCTCATGCAGAGCCATGGCCAAAAATGTCTGCTTTTGTGGGTATATATGCATAACAGTGTCCTAGACTTGACTTAGCACATCTGGCATCTTACCTTCCTCCTAATGAAGAGATATGCCACTGTTGAAATGAAAGGGAAAGCTATCTGAAAGCTCTTTGAGCTTCTCTGAGTTTGTTAGCAGGAGAACAAAAAAGAAAAAAGAAGGAATACCTGCCTACCGAATTGCCACCACCACTACAAGCAATGATATATTCGAGAGAGTTCTGCAATAAAAATGAGGAAGCTACCCTCCTTCTGTTCAAATGAGTTGAAAACTTATATTCATAGAAAACCCTGCACACAAATATTTATAGCAGCTTTATTCTTAATTGCTGAAATTTGAAAACAGCCAAGATGTCCTTCAGTAGGTGAATGAATAAATAAACCGGTACATTCAGACAATGGAATATTAGTTGGTGCTAAAAATAAATGAGCTACCAAACCATGGAAAGACATAAAGGAAACTTAAATGGCTATGACTAAATGAAAAAGCTGATTTGAAATGGTTCCACACTGTATGATTCTAATTACATGACATTGTGGAAAAGGCAAAAGTATGGAGACAGTGAAAGGATCAGAAGTTAATGAGAGGGAAGAGGGATAAATCAACAAAGCATAAAGGATTCTTAGGTCAGTGCAACCACCCTGTATGGTGGAAGCATGTCATTATATATTTGTCAACATGAAGAATGAACCCTAGGGTAAACTATGAACTCTGGGTGATGATGATGGGTTTCAACTTTCCTTTTCTTTTTAAAAATTTCTTACTGATTGGTTAATTGGTTGACTGTGTGTTGGTGAGGGTGTGCGGTTGGGGGAGGGGTGGTTATGACTATTCAAGCCACCTTAGCTTGAATTTTGATCAAAACAACAGCAACAACAAAGAGTCCCAATGAAGATACCAAGGGAATTGTATGTACGGTGATGCACAGAGGAATGTTGGCTACAGGTAACCCAAAGTGGCTTTTATGGATATAATTACAGATCTCTCATTGTGTTCAGGCTTAGGAAATATGGAGTATGCATCAGTAACCCAGAGAAATGACCAGTTGTTCGAGTTTTAGTTTCTTATCTGACTCTTCAAGATGAGAAAATCTGTCTATAACCTGGGCAAACATTCTCTAAAATAATAAATGTGAGTTCTATAATAATTTAAAATTTTGACTATATGTTCTTTCTCATGAGGCATATATTCATGATCTTTATCTGCTTCTCAGGCAGAAGAAAATTTCAGTTCAATAAAAAAGAAGTAATTATCTTCTTTGGTATCCAGTTTTTCTTATTAGTGTCTGAACCTCAACACAAAGTAGGAGAGGGATTTGAGTATATTTCTGAAATGGTACGAGAACCCTAGAATAGTCTACTAAAATTATAATCTAATATATCTGCATGTTGTACAAATCAATCTAATTTGCTTCAGACTGCTGGAGCCCTGTCTTTCTTATTTGGAGGTCTTCTGTGACCCCAGCACAGAGAACAGAAGAGTGCCCTGAAATAGCTCTCATCCCCAAAGCCCCAGGATAAAACACAGACCACAACACAAGTGCTAAACTGACTTGGTTCTTTAACATAAAACAGGTTTGCTTCTGTTGGGCCTTTGTAAACTGTCCCTTCTTCCCATAACACTCCAGAGAACTAAACATCTAATACTTGTGAAAGCAAAGAAGATACCTTGGGAATGAACTCAAATATCCTCACATCCTCTTCACTGTGCCTCAAATACAACAGAATTTTAAATATTTGAAAGTAATTCACTAATGTGTTTTGTACAACCCTCTTAAAGAGACTGTTATGATGAATATATACTTAAGGTTCTCTAATTATTTATACTAACTTTGAATTGCAAATAACTACTAAGAAATTCACTTAAAATATGTAGTATTTCTGACTATTTGACATAGGGTAATATACAATTCTTTGTCTTATTCTGTTCATTTTATGTTTAATTGCACAATTACGGAAACTAAACAAGCAAGACACACACATGGATACAGATGTATATATGTATGTGTGTGGGAACATGTATATATACATATATATACACATTTATATCCATACACACACACACACATATATATATATGTATGTATATATACATGATATTTGTATATATTTATTTATGCCACTTTGGAGACTTGTATAAATGCATTGCTTTCAAGTTATGATATTTGCTTATTTTAAAACGTGGTTTCTGTTTGAGGAGCAAATCTACTTGAATCTCTGGGAATACATTTTATGATATTAATAAGCTCAGACAATTTGAGCTCTCAACAATTCTGATGGAACTAGGCCAAATATTATTCAGACTTCTATTTTTATACTATATACCATTAGGCCAAGATTTAAAGAAAATCAAGTTTAGAGAAAATTCGTATGTTAAGACAGTGAGATGGATATGGAGGGTGAAAAATAAAGATTAAGTATTAGACAAGACCTGTGGGGGTGAGGATAAGTAAGAGGGCCTTTCAACCTTGAGCACAGCTACATAAAAGTATACATTAATCCCAAGGGAAATGAGTTTGAGATGCAAATTAGAGTTGACAACATGCTCTCTTGAACCTATACCATCCTATGGGCTCTACATGTTTACAACCATATTATTTAGATTTGAAATAAAGGTCTGATGGTATATATGCTTGGTGAATGTATCACCAGCTATCACTAAGACTATGTAATCTGAAATATGACACAATGGAGTTTATGATGAGACAAAAATGACTTTTTGTCAATCATCTTTCCTCCTCCTTCTCTCTGTTGTTATGGAACTGAACCTATCTGCTCTGTTGGTTCCGAGACAAAAGGGCTGTGTCCCCTGCAGGGTTCATGCTGATTGCTTCCAGAAACTCTGGAAATCTTTGTTGACATACCTTCCTCCTTCTTTTAATGAGCATTGGAAGGGCCAAGTTGATTCACCAAAGAAATAGTCATCTCAGAGAACATTCGGGGGAAAGCCCCTCATTGTATAAGTGAGCCATTTGTTTCTTTTACAATTTGCCACCCACTTTGTTAGTAAAGGTGGAGCGGCTGGGTTGAAAATGATGGATTACCCTCCATAGGCAGCTACTGAATTCCTGCAACTTCAGTGGGTCGCCCTGAGCAGAAGATAACCAGCTTTTCTGGCAACAGAATCAATTGTCCTCATGCAGCATTAGTGTTCCCAAATGGCCCTGCACTCCTGTCAGATGCAAAAGCCCAAAACATATCTCTTCCTTTCATTTCCTTCCTTAGCTTCTTCTCTCCAGATTTATTCCTTTGATTTCTTTTACATTTTGATATGTTATTCTTCACCTGAACATTCAAGAGGCTTATCCACTGATTAGCAATCAACCTTGCCAGGATTTATCAGGCTTCATTTCATATCTGCTTATAGCAGGAATATCAGAAGTGTCTTGTCACCTGACATTGATAGAATTAGCATCTATTCTAGAAGAATTTTGTAGTAGCAGGTACTACTCTATAGTTGTTATTTGTATTTAACCTTAGCTTGCTTCACAGGTGATTATTCTTTTTTTTTTTTTTTTTAGAATCTTAGGTTTTATTCATTCAATCATTTTTTTATTTTTTAATAAATTTTTATTAATGTTAATGGGATGACATTAATAATTCAGGGTACATATATTCAAAGAAAACATGTCTAGGTTATCTTCTCATTAAATTATGTTGCATACCCCTCGCCCAGAGTCAGATTGTCCTCTGTCACCCTCTATCTAGTTTTCTCTGTGCCCCTCCCCCTCCCCCTAAATCTCTCCCTCCCTCCCTCCTGCGTCCTCCCTCCCCCCACCCCTGGTAACCACCACACTCTTGTCCATGTCTCTTAGTCTCATTTTTATGTTCCACCAATGTATGGAATCATGTAGTTCTTGTTTTTTTCTGATTTACTTATTTCACTCCGTATAATGTTATCAAGATCCCACCATTTTGCTATAAATGATCTAATGTCATCATTTCTTATGGCTGAGTAGTATTCCATAGTGTATATGTGCCACATCTTCTTTATCCAATCTTCTATTGAAGGGCTTTTTGGTTGTTTCCATGTCTTGGCCACTGTGAACAGTGCTGCTATGAACATGGGGCTACATGTGTCTTTACGTATCAATGATTCTGAGGTTTTGGGGTATATACCCAGTAGAGGGATTGCTGGGTCATAAGGTAGTTCTATTTGCAGTTTTTTGAGGAACCACCATACTTTCCTCCATAGTGGTTGTACTACTTTACATTCCCACAGGTGATTATTCTAACCCAGGGGTAGTCAACCTTTTTATACCTACCGCCCACTTTTGTATCTCTATTAGTAGGAAAATTTTCTAGCCGCCCACCGGTTCCACAGTAATGGTGATTTATAAAGTAAGGAAATAACTTTATAAAATTTATAAAGCAGAGTTACAGCAAGTTAAAGCATATAATAATAATTACTTACCAAGTACTTTATGTCAGATTTTTACTAAGTTTGGCAGAATAAATCTTCATAAAACAACTTACTGTAGTTAAATCTATCTTTTTATTTATACTTTGGTTGCTCCGCTACCATGCACCATGAAAGCTGGAATGCCCACTAGTGGGCGGTAGGGACCAAGTTAACTACCGCTGTCAAAATATTGCTTTAAAATATCTACTCCATCAAATTTAACAGAGGTTTCAAACAATCCATTGTTAAGGCAAATAATCGGTATCTGACCGCCAGTAGCTACTCCAGAAACCTCTGATTCCTCCCCACAAGCAGTTCCCAAAGCATTCCCCTTGCGTGATTGGATCTCTACCCAACTGGCTAAACAAAGGAACCTACTCAAGGTGTTCACAGGCTTAGTCAGGAAACTCAGCACTTGATATTGACCTCTGTTACATAAGACGACAGGTTGGGGTCAGGAAGACTCCAACCTCCCACCTTCAAAAATTCTCAAAACACGAGCAGAGTAGTCAGCATTTTCATCTGTAACCCTGGAAAAGCAAACAAAACATAGATAGCAAATGATTGGTATAAACATCCCATAACCTGATACAATTTAACCGTCTCACACAAACTCAGCACAAACATTAACTCCCTATCTTTTTACTTCCTCTCCCTTCTGTAATGCAGGAGGTCAGGGCTGTTGGGCAGATAAAATATATTATGCCCACTTTGTTAAAGATGGCACTGCCCACATGGAAGCCTGTCACCCAGGTGATTATATAAGGTCTACAGGAAAGTTCTGTCCGTTTCTATCATGTTTCGACACATAAGCACGTTTATTTGGCGCATGTGTGCCTCTCTATTTTTATGATTTAATGTATACATACTGATACATTAACTAAATTAACTAAAACAAAGTTGATTCACGTTAGTCTTATGTGTGAAGCGATAGTGTACCCATGGCTACTGATAAAGTTCATTTACGCCACTGTAATTTTTATGAATTTCAACAAGGAAGAAATGCTACAGAAGCATGTCTGTCGCATCCACCATAGTTCCCAGACTTAGCACCCTCTGACTATCACTTGTTTTTGTCCTTACAAAATTTTTTGAAGGGCAAAAAATTCAAAAATGAAGAAGATATCAAACAAGCACTGGTTCAATTTTTTGCATCAAAAGATAAAACATTTTTCAAAAATGGGATTTACAAATTGCCCTCACGCTGGCAAGAAAACATTAATAATAATGGCAATTATATTATTTAATAAAGTTTATTGACAGTAAGAAAAATTTGTATTTTATTTTATTCCAAAACCAGACAGAACTTTCCGGTAGACCTTATATTAGTTGCCCTTCTTGCTTGGGATGGGTGTGATTATATTAATGTTTGTTGGGGGTGGGCTGTGGGCAGCTAGGATCCTTGTAGCCTGGGGCTTGGTTTTAGGACTAAGCCTTTCCCACCCTTTTTTCCCCACCCTTTTTGACATGGGATGGTGCACTCTCATAAAGAATCCCATTATGCCTCAGATAAGTGACTTTGTATCAGAATCTTCCTTGTTTGTATATTGGATTAAAGATTTTGGTTTCTACACTATAAAGTGGGGCAGACCTGGAGCTTGTTCTCTCTCGGTTCCCGAGATTAGCGTTAGAGGAGAGAGCAGAGAAAGAAGAGCAGAGAAGGGCCACGTGGAGGAGAGAAGAAGCAGTCAAGATGGCGGAGTGCTGTAAGAGAAGCCAGTTAGTGCAGAGTTTGTGCAGAGAGAAGGAGATGGGGGACAAAAGAGAATGAGGCTGGTGGGGTAAACACCTTTGATTCTAGGAAACTCAGATAAGTCAGTAGCTTTGTGAGCACTGAATGAGTGGGGTTTTGGAGCCCAGTGTGTGTTTTCACTTGCCCGCCGGGTGCAAGCAAGAATTAAAGCTAATGGCCCACCAGTTTGTGGCTCCGTTGTTTCATTACCGACTGTCTGAATCCAATGCGAATCTGCATGTGAATGGTCACGATGACGGCTCCTGGCCATACACTGGGAAATGAACCATTTTAACATTCTGCTTAAAACCATAGCAATTTCCTCAAAAATCGTGCCACCAGGCAAGAGTAAAACAGATGCTTAGCTGACCTCACTTTCACTCATGAGAAAGTGATTGTTTATTTGTTCACCTATTTCCTGCCAAGAGAAGTAACCCTGAAAACAAATTGCTAGCCTGACGGTTGGAAAAGAATCCCTGGTTTTCCCATCTGTACATCAGTCCTCCTTCTGAGCCATCTCATGGATTTGATTTGAGGACTAGAAGGTATACATCACAATAAGGGCTAATGGCTTGCATCACAAACACTCCCCTCACTCCAAACTAACTGAAATCTTCAACAAAAGAGCACATATGGGAACCAGTTGCTTTAATCAAATGCATCTTTTGTGTTGCCTTTTACTAGTGAATTACTTCTCATTAGCTCATTGTGTGGTGCAGTAACCATAGCAATGATCTGCCTATTTCATGGATGCCATAAAACACATGGCATCTGGGCAGTTGGGGTGTTATAGTTGTCAGATGACCCCCATCTCTAAACAACACTGCTCAGGTGGTTACGAAGCAAAATCTCATTTCTATTCTGTCCCACAATTGCTGAGCATTGGAATAATAGGAGACAAAACTACAGAGGAGTATCTTTTAATAGAACTTTCTGTGATGATGAAAATGATTCATGTCTTCATGGTTCAGCAATAATGATGAGCCACGTGTAGCTCTGGAGAACATCAAATGCGGTTAGTGAGAACGAGGAAGCAAAGTTTCAGTTTTATTTAATTTTAATTAGTTTAAATAGCCACATGTTGCTGATGACTACTGTATTAGATAGTGAATCTCTAGACTGACAGCAAAAGTGACCATTCTTACAGAACACTAAAATCTGAAGACTGTGGAGAGTTACGTCTGCTACACAAAAGTCTACTCATCTGCTTTATATTGCCCATTTCACAGATGGAGAAAAATATAGGAAATTTCCACTTTAAATTTTTTTCGCATTGGTTTGAGAAAGATAGAGCACAGAATCAACTCCTTGCTTTACTGAGTTGTTCCGTTTAGTTGTGTCCTCGTTGACTGCTTCTCCCATGCCCTGACTGGAGGTCAAACCTTTGACCTCTGGCTCACCAGGTTCAGGCTTGATCCACAGACCCACCCTTCCAGGGCCAAAAATTTCCACTTTTAATAAAGACTTTATGCTTGGCTGATACAGGGCTAATTAGTAATCATTTCAGTGACATACCTAATTCTAAACAATTGGATAAGTAACGTTGGCCACAATAATAATAATCACCAATGCACACTGCTCATGATTCCTTCCTTCAGCTAATTCACTTTCATAGGGCTCGAATAATCAGTAAACTCCAGGTAAGATACCAAGTTATAATATTTTTACCACTGAGGTAATAAATAACTGAATAGACCAAATATTAGGCTTTATAGCCACAGAAACCAAGGTTTGAACCTAGCTGGAGCTCATCTTAAAACTGGCTGAAATCATTTCATCTCTCAGAAGCTAAGTTTTGTGAAGTGTGTGTGTGTTTGTGTGTGTACATAAAGAAAACATTTTTTATTATGTTGTATTGAAAGTTAGATAGAGTGCAGTGCATGCAGCATAGCCGATCTACAAACCCTAGGGGTTGACAAATTTTTGCCCGTCTGTTTTTATAAATCAAGTTTTATTGAAACACAGCCAGATCCTTTTTTTTTTTTTCATTTTTGCTGTGACTGCATCATACTGCAACAACCAAGTCCAGTATGGTGTGTAAAGCTTAAATTATTTCTTCTCTGGATCTTTGCAGAAAACGTTTTGTGACCTGCAAATTACAAAATAGTGGTTACTTTCATTAGTAAAATTATATTCATGACCAAACAAACTCTTGATTTTATTGATAGAGGGAGGGGAGGCTTTGAGGTTTTGGAATCAAATTACAGTAATTATTTATTATACAGTACTTACTATTTTGCTTTATTAATTTTGAGTTCCCAAAGCAACTTCATGAGGTAGGCTCTATTATTGTTTCCATTTACCAACAAGGAAACGAAAGTACAGAAATATTTAATAATTTACAATACACACAACTAGTAAGCAGTGTTGCTGGCATTTAAATTCAGGCTCCGAATCCACGCTCTTAAATATTTGTCTTCAAAATAAGTCATAAAATTCTAAAGGATGCAGCCTTTACATCCAGGTTAGAAGGGGCCTTTGACTAAGTTTAAAGATTTCCTCTGACCTGGCAATGCAGCAGTGCACAACTGATCCTTTAAGTACTTGGGAAAACTGGAGAAATGCCAAGCTGACATTACTTTCAGGTTTTCTAAAAGTTCTGCAGAAACAGAGAGAGGAGACTTTGAGAAAGAAACTGCCTATGAAATTGAAGAAAACCTACTGATTTGGATGAGTCAGTGTTATGTATGTGTGCATATGTGGTGTGTGTGTGTGTGTGTGTGTGTGTGTGTGTGTGTCTGTGTGTGTGTGTGAAATTTTTGTCCAGGAAGATGGCTGAGTATGGTGCTGTACTCTGTAAATCATCTACTTACATCTTCTCAAGGCCAGTGAGGTTCCTGCATCCACTAAATTATTTGGTTGGTATCACGAATTCATACTTCAAAATAAGCAAAAACAAAACTGAGAAAGGCAGTACAAAAAAATAAGAGGAATGTTAGAGATGGTTAAACATGTGGAATATTAAGAGTAAAAGTAGCATAGAGTTAGAGAATAGACTTTGTGGTTAAAGTTGAATCCCAACACTGAGTAACCTTGTATAAGTTATGTAAGTCTTTCTGTTCTTGAATTTCATTCTCTGTAAAATATTGGTATAACTGTACCTGTAACATATGATTATTAGGGAGATTACAGCATACATAATCTACTGCTATAATAGTTAGCATATAGCAAGGACTGAAAACACTGATGCTTATTGTTATGTCCTAGAGTAGACTTTGTCTCTGCAGGCGTTGACTTTTACATTTCTTTTTTTTTTTTTTTTTTTTTTTTTTAGTATTTTTCTGAAGCTGGAAACGGGGAGAGACAGTCAGACAGACTCCCGCATGCGCCCGACCAGGATCCACCTGGCACGCCCACCAGGGGCTCTGCCCCTCCGGGGCATCGCTCTGCCGCGACCAGAGCCACTCTAGCACCTGGGGCAGAGGCCAAGGAGCCATCCCCAGTGCCCGGGTCATCTTTGCTCCAACGGAGCCTTGGCTGCGGGAGGGGAAGAGTGAGACAGAGAGGAAGGGGGGCAGGTGGAGAAGCAAATGGGCGCTTCTCCTATGTGCCCTGGCCGGGAATCGAACCCGGGTCCCCCGCACGCCAGGCCGACGCTTTACCACTGAGCCAACCGGCCAGGGCGACTTTTACATTTCTATATCACCAGATCCTAATGCATTGTCTCGTGCATAATATATAGTGAGTAAGTGTTGACTAAATTAAAAAGCTGCTCATCCTCATTTTCTCTTCTAAGTAGAAATGTATCCCTTTTCCTTTTCTACCCCTACCCTACCAATCTATAATAAGAAAAGAGTCATTATTATGTAGTAGATAAAGTACTGGTCTTGAAATGTAAGTCCTTGTTTTACAAGTTCAGCTTTTTTTTGTTTTTAAATAGATCAACAGAGACAGAGCAGAGAGAGAAACAGACAGCTACAGACAGACAGGAAGGGAGAGAGATGATAAGTATCAATTCAGTTCTTTGTTGTGGTGCCTTAAATGTTCATTGATTGTTTTTCTATATGTGCCCTGATCTGGGGGCTTCAGCCAAGTCAGTGACCCCTTACTCAAGCCAATGACCTTGGGCTTCAAGCCAGCGACCTTTGGGCTAAAACCAGCAACCATGGGTCATGTCTATGATCCCACACTCAAGCCAGTGACCCCACGCTTAAGCTGGTGAGCCCATGCTCAAGCCAGTGACCGTGGGGTTTCAAATCTGGTCTTCAGCATCCCAGGTCCATGCTCTATCTTCTGCACCACTGCCTGGTCAGGCCAAGTTCAGCTTTTTATCTGTTATGTGGAATTAATACCATGTGACATATTTATCTCTCAAAAAATTGTAGAAATTCTAAATATATTAAAAGTATAAAAGAACTTTAGGAAAAAAAGATGTTACACAATTGTAAAAAAATAGTATTTTTTTGTTAATACATGTAACTTTTTCTGATTTTTCCCTTCCTATAGTTCATCCTTCATCTAATAAAGAGAATAATTTTCTTTTTCAAAATGAAAGTAACAACATATCACTTACTCAATTCAAATAATCAAATGGCTTCCCAATTGTCGCAGATGAATCTAAAATGATCCCCATGGATCCCTAGCTCCTCCTCCATTTTGTTTCCTCCCTGCTCCCCAGCTCCCACTCACTGCATTCTAGCTCCTTTGGCCTTCTGACTGCTCTTAACTGTGCCAGGAACACACTTAACTCAGGGCATTTGCACATGCTATTCATTAGGCCATAAATATTCTCCCCCATGACTCATTTCAAATATCATTCTGGTGTTTGCTCAAATAGTTCTGTTTCTGAAAGTCCTTCCCTGACAACTTTATTGAAAATCTCATTCTTTATTGCACTTTCCAGTTTTAAAAATGTTATATTATAGAGCACTGACATCATATTGTATTGACTATATTACATAGGCATTTACTACCAGGTTTTTTTTCTACCAAAAGGTAAACTTTATAATGGTAGGGATTTTTCACTGAAAATTTTTGTTCTTTTTCCCCCTCCAGAATAGTGTCTGATATATAATAAATATTTACCAAATCTGAGTTGAAGAAATAAATGAACTTGTGACAGCATGGAGCTTCCTGACCTGTTCTAATGGAAAGAATACTGGGCTATAGCGGTAGAGTGTCGGCCTGGTGTGTGGGGGAACTGGGTTCGATTCCCAGCCAGGGCACATAGGAGAAGCGCCCATTTGCTTCTCCACCCCCCCCCTTCCTCTCTGTCTCTCTCTTCCCCTCCCGCAGCCAAGGCTCCATTGGAGCAAAGATGGCCCGGGCGCTGGGGACGGCTCCTTGGCCTCTGCCCCAGGTGCTACAGTGGCTCTGGTCGCGGCAGAGCGACGCCCCGGAGGGGCAGAGCATCGCCCCCTGGTGGGCAGAGCATCGCCCCTGGTGGGCGTGCCGGGTGGATCCTGGTCGGGCGCATGCGGGAGTCTGTCTGACTGTCTCTCCCCATTTCCAGCTTCAGAAAAATACAAAAAAAAATAAATAAATAGAATACTGGGCTATTAGGAGGTCTGCTTTCTAGTTCTAGTTCTAGTTAAATATGCTATTGGGCCACTTGATATTCTCTAGCTGTAGTGGTCTCAGTTGTAAGCGAGGTTGAATGGAATCTGGAGTGTTTAAATTCTGCATGATAGAAACTATGTAGAAGAACTTGGTTGGACAAAGGTGATGTTTAAGAGTTGGGCTTCAGAACACAGTTTCTACATCAGCTAAAAGCTTTCTGTTCCAACCTATTTTATATTTATATAATGGGCTTCTGTAGAAGCTAGTGTAAGTGTTAGAAGATCACACTTTGTGGCTAAGGAGAAACATAACAACATAATATAGTCCTGATTTGTCTGCTTGCTGGTTTCCTTAGACATGGGTATTTCTACTTGGTTAACAAAGGTATCATGATTCATTATAATGAAGCAAAATGTAACTGTAAAAATGATTGTCTGCATAGCCTTAGCATTGGAAAAGCTAATATGGGACCAGTTTTATCTTGTGTCTTGAAATTTATTAGGTTTTTTAAACATGGTGTATGTTGCTTGGAAATTAAGAAAAAGGAAAAAAATATTTTAAGCAATAGTTGAAGATATAACATTACTTTTTGCTTTGGGGTTTTTAAGACCAAGAGGGAGACAAGTATAAGTGATGAATTAGATGAAGTGTTATTCCAAACACACATATTAACCATTTTTAATTTCCATAAATCATTCAAAATGTTTTAAGTATATTAGAACTTAATCTAGGATCCAGGAAATAGACCCACGATTGCTACATTTTTATAGCACATGCGTAAATAATTTTTCCCTGACCCGAGATAAAAATTTCAGTATCAGTCTCTTTTGGCATTTCTACAAACTTTTTATAAACCGTAAGTTAAAATACCCATCTAACCCTAAATATATGGTCTGAGTAGCTTTCAACCTTATCTTAAGCAAATTAAATGAATTTACTGGACCTGCTAGAGGGAATTTGGCTAACTCACAGCTCTGAAACACTCCCCTGAAGTGGAGACAGTGGCTTAGTTTATATGCGATGGAGAAACTTGGACAAAATGATCACTAGCAAGTCCTCCGTTTTGATTGTTATATAACCCTGGCTTGGAAACACACTGCGACGGGCTGACTCTATCCTACCCAATCACCTGCAGCCCAAATCTTTAGCATGCAGATCCAAGAATTTCACATGAGAACTCTTGGATACTTCTCCGCTTTTGTATCCAAAGCATGTGGAAAGTGGGGGAAAAAGGAACAATTCTAAGTTTTTGTTTTTGTTTTAAAAGGAGACATGAAATAATTGAGTTGAAGTCTCAGCTGTCCGCATCCTAAGGAAATGGTAACTCAGGGCAGTCTGGCCGCTCTGTTCTTGGAGATTAGGTACAACTGACAAGAATGTCACTTTGCTTCTCACGCAATATTCTGACCTAATTTTCTTTCACCGGGTCTTCGTTTTCCATCAACAAATTCTCAGCGACAATATGCGCACACAGAGGAAGGCTGTTCCTTGTGAGACAGGCCAGAGCAGTGCGCGGGCTCCTTGGCCGTAGCGTGCTAATGATTCCTGACAGGGGCACCTTGCCCTTCGTCCTCAACGTGCGCGCCTCGCCTGCCTTGGGGAGGCAGACCCGCTGAAGGCCTTTAAAAATAGGTGGCGGGTGGAACAGAAAATAAATAAATAAGCCGATGGAGAATCTAAGTGGGTTGAAACCCTTCTCCAAGGCGAAGGAAGGGCCTGCATCCATCACACGGTGACATTATAAATCTGTATGCTTTGCAAGGCAATGACATGAAAAATTAGACGGAACAAGCCGCAGATGCACAATTTGTCAGCCTCAAAGGAAAGGTTAATGCAAGTTAAATATTGACATGTCAGCAATAAAGATTACGCCAATTATAAATTTACACCAGCACTGGCTGCACTTTAATGACGGTGACACTGACAGGTCAACATAGGGTGGAAGAATGACAGCTGAAGAGAACATGATAGAAATGAGCACACTTGGCCATTTTAAGATCTCAGCTTTTTCTTCCCCTCTGTTTTACACTTATATATATATATGTGTGTAAAAGATATCTATATAGATATAGATATAAAAGAGGTTTATTATAAGAAATTGTCTCACGTAATTTCAGAGACTGACAAGTCCCAGGATCTTCATGGTGACATGGCAGGATAGAGACCCAGGAGAGCTGAGGGTGTAGTTGCAGTCTGAGGCTGACAGGCTGGAGATCCAGGAACAGCTGATGTTTTAGCTCAAGTCCAAGGGCGGGAAGAAACACAGATGTTCTTTTAAAGGCAGTCAGGTGGGAAAAATTCTCTCGTACGGCAGGATGGGGGAGTTATCAGGCTTTTTGTTCTATTTGTGTCTTTAACTGATTGGATGAGGCCATTCCATATTGAGGAGGGTGTTCTGTTTTCTACAGTCTACTGATTTAAATGTTAGTATTATTTAAAGAGAATGCCATTCGTGTTTTGATTGCGATTATATTGGATCTGCAGATTGCGTTGTGTAGTACGGACATAGTCTAAAAAACTCTCTCAGAGATACCCAGAAACAATATATAATCAAATATCTGGCCACCTGGTGGCCCAGTAAATCAACACATAAAATTAACCATCAAAACTCACATACAAATTCTTGTATGAGTAAATACTAGCATTGTATAATTATCGAACACATCCTGTGTATTGTGCTAAACACTTTACCTTTAATCTCTTGTGAAGCATCCCACAGTCCTTTGAAGCTGTTAGCGCTTGCCTTCGTTTCATTTGCCAGATGAGAAGTGAAGTAATTTTCCCACGGCCACAGACCTAGTAACGGAAGGACCCTGGACAGAAAACCTGAATGGGAAGCTGAACTCGTGATACTTACCACTGTCCTATGTATTCATGTTCTCACTAATTTGTATTCACACAACTGAGGGAGAAACTTCTGTAGAGGTTCTAAGGAATGAAACCTTCACTTTATAATAATGTCTTTCTGCCAATGCACATGCTTCCTAGGGGGCATTTCAGGAACGATGTGAAAAATATCTGTTGAAATCTAACAAAAAACTCATTATTGCAGTTACCTAGGAGGAAAAGGAAAATATGAATGGTCCTGCAAGGACAAATAAATCACCCCTCTTAAAATTTGGTTATGACTATTATTTGAAATAAGTTCATTAGTGTAAAATAAGGAACTGGATGCTTTTGTGGAATTTTGAATCTTTGATCCAATTTCAGCAGCAGGCACTTCAGAATCCTCTCCTACGAGATAACCAGGGTCCATGTCACATGGCTATGGTTGCCTTTCTTTCTACTGAAGTTGATGGAGTTAAGCAAGATTGTACATCTACTTTAGAAAAGAAAGCATAAAGTTTTGGAGTAAGATGTGACCAATAAATATTTTTAAAGGGGAGGTCTTAAGTAATTTTAGAGTATTTTAAGTTACTTCAGTGCAACTCGAGTGTGAAGCTCCTTTGGGTATAGAAAATTCCAAGTAAATCATCCTTTGATAAGGGCTAGGACAGGGGTCGGGAACTTATGACTCACCAGCCAGATGTGGCTCTTTTGATGGCTGCATCTGGCTGGCAGACAAATCTTTAATAAGAAGAAATAATAACGTTAAAAATATAAAACATTCTCAGGTATTATAATCCGTTCATTTCCTACTGCTCATGTTCATGATTGTGGGTGGCTGGAGCCAATCACAGCTGTCCTCCGGGACAACACCAAATTTTTATTGAATAATGTGTAACGTACATGGGTGGTTGTATGGCTCTCACAGAATTATATTTTAAAATATGTAGCATTCATGGCTCTCTCAGCCAAAAAGTTTCCCAACTTATGGGCTAGG
The DNA here is from genome assembly GCF_036850765.1 of Saccopteryx bilineata. Lineage (NCBI taxonomy): Eukaryota > Metazoa > Chordata > Mammalia > Chiroptera > Emballonuridae > Saccopteryx > Saccopteryx bilineata. Next base: position 254,253,730 of record NC_089494.1, read on the forward strand.
AGGTCTTATTACATGGACCAAAATAGACAACTGGGAGAGCCCTGGTTTTAATAGCCATTTATAAAAATATTGGGTTATGTCCTTTAATATTTCATGAAAGTTCTGAAAGGGCAGTTTGGGGACAACTGAATGCTTACACACATATCATGTTTCTTCTGGGCACCATTACTCAGAAGTCATTTAATTTTCTAATCTACTGAATACAACTTGTGTGAAGTTATACCATTATAAATAGGTAAGCCAAAAATTTTAACAGCATTACCAACTGACCTTTTATTTCAGATTACTTCTTCAAATTTTGCATTTTTATTTTTAGAAAACACTATTATGCAAACATCTTATTCTTAGAGGAATTTCAAAATGCGTAGATATATAATTCTTATATAACTTTTGTCAAAGTGGTCAATAAGGACTTCTTAGTTGCAGTGATTGCAGATTCACTGTGTTTGTGTTTCCCTTCCAGAAATCCAACCTTGTAGCCATAACCCACAAGAAAGACATTACTATACAGAAAGGAGCTATTGGACTAATAGTCATAATTTGGACTAATACAGTAGAAAGATGAGCTAAGAATAAAATGAATGAAGGTTACCAAGATTAAGGGCAAGAACAAGGAAGCCAGCCTGGCTTTGTAGGGAAGGCTCAGCACAGGAAGTGGTATAGGGCAAGTCATAGGGCCTTAACAATGTAGCTGGTTCTGATTTGGGACACATTAGTATTATGAAATCCTAACTGAGGACCAGAGCACAGAGGCGATTCTAGGCAGAAGTGAGAAACGCGAGCAGTGGGCAGACTTTGACGTGGCGATGGCATGGCCAGCTGTCCAGCCCAGGAAACCGGTTAAACATGAGGAGAGCCTAACACCCAGATCTTGGTTCTTGTATCATTCACCAAGATCAGGAACCCCTCCTGCTTTTTGGAGAAATGGCTTATGATTTAGGGAAAAGAATATACAAAACGAGTCTGGGAGATGTTTGTTGCCGGAAGGATGGGGGCACGACACAGGAACATGGGAGCCAATCCGAAAGAGCTCCAGATGTTCACTGCTGGAACAAGTTGAGTTATAACAATAGTAATGATATATAGTACTTGATTATAATCCAAAGTATAAAATAAATATCCATCACTCCAAACTGATGTAAGTAAATGACTGAAACTATAAATAAATAGAGGACAGTAAACAAATCTTCCATACAGAAGAATGCCAGAGAGTTTCTGTAGTTACTCCCCAATTCAAAGAGGTGGATTTGAAACTCACAACTCCTTAAGTAGGGGGCTGCATTTAGTGATGTACTTCCCAATAATAAAGTATGGAAAGCAAATAAAAGTACCTTTTCGATGGTAGAGAACCTACAAACATTACCTTGAAAAACTGATCAAGCTAGAGTTTCACAGCATATACTCTTAATATGGTGTGATTAAAATGGTCCATTACCTATAGTCTTCCCCCCAAAATCTGTAAAGCCAGTACAACTATGAGACAAATCCAAATTGAGGGCATTCTAGGAAATACTTGACCAGTACTCCTCAAACACATCAACACCATCAAAACAAGAGAAGAGTAAGGCATCATGACAAGTAAATGTACAGTAGAGTCCTGGCAAATATTCTAAAAATACGCAGACATTAAGGAAAAAAAAGTGTAATTTTAATAATCTGTAGAATTTAGTAATGTACTCTTGGTTCCTGGATCCTTGTGACAAATGTACTGTTGCAATAATGTTAACAAAATCTTAATCACAGGGAAATTTTGATGGAGTACATGGAAACTATCTGTACTTTGCAACTTTTCTATAAATCTAAAACTATTCTAAAATTTTAAAAATTTATATAAATTTAAAAAGTGGTACCCAGGTTATATGAGAAAGACTTGTCGTGAACCAAATACCAAATTTCTAAGCAATCCTTTTTAGGGGCAAATTCAGCCCCTGTGGTGAAAATGACATAAGGATTGAGTTAATGTTGATACTATGACTTTAAACAAAGATAATACTTTAGTACCTTGTTTGTTTATTAACTCATTAAACAAATTTATTGCCACATCCAACGTCTTGCACACAGTAACAAGATCTGTACATTACTTTCAAAGACTGCGCTGTCAGTCTAATGAACAAGTCAGAAGAAAAGCAGTGACTAAATTACCATGAGAAAAGTTCTATGAAATGTACTAAACGAAGGTGATGATAACAATAATAATATTACTACAATTTATTAGGCACCTTTTTTATGTAGATATATTCAGTGAGAGTTAGGGAAATAGGATATTTAACAGAAATGGAAAAATCAAGAAAGGTGTTCAGAGAAAATCATATTTGAGCTTAGTTGTTTCAAGATTACTGAAATGTACAGTAGTATATAATGCCGAGATAGTCCTCCTTCACAGAGAGAAGGGTTTATTCAAAGACATACCAAGATGAATTAGACACGTAAACTAGCAGCAAGTGACAGAGATGAAGAAGTGAAGGTTACACAGGTGACAGAGCCAGGTTTTAGGGAGTCCTAATGAGCTGGCAAGGCAAATGACTGTCATCAGGGAGGTATGATTAGAAGTGGCGATCTTCTGCTATAAGCATAGATTACTTTTGTCACTTGAGAATGGAAACGTGTGGAAGCATATAAGCTCTGTTGCTAATCAAATAAAATACATGAAAAGGATAATTTGATAACAAGGAAACATTTTTCTTGTATCAAAGTGAAAAGAATAATTTGCTACAAGAAAATGTCTTTCTTATATCAAAATGGCATATATTTAAAGAAAATATTGATAGCCAGTGCTGGTAAGTAAAAGGAAAATGGCATGCTCATCAAAACTATTATAGGAATAAACTGGTGTGCTTTCTCTAGAAAGTGTTTGGTAGTGAAAGTCTTAAAATTTAAAAATTGTTTGATCAGTAATTTTATTTTTAATAACATTCTATCCAAAAAAATAATTGAGAAACAATATAAATTGTTACATATGTGAAAGAATGTCCATTGCACCATTGATTATAATTTCAAAAATAATTTTTGAAATAATTGGACACGGCCCTAGTATTTAAAATGTAGGTTTTCAACCAATTTGTAGTACACCTACATAATTAAATTTTTTTTACAACTAATAAAATTACATTAAAGAGTTTGTTACTGACTGAATTATATCCTTATGACATTCAAATGTTGAAACCCTAACTCCCCAGTGTGAGTGTATCTGGTCATTGCGATTTTAGGGAAATAATTAAGGTTAAATAAAGTCCTAATGGTGGGACCCTAAGCCTATAGAAATGGTGGTGTCACTTTAAGGAGAGGAAGAGACACAAGAGATGTTTTCTTCTCTATGTGCACAGAGGAAAGGCAGCGTGTAGGTACAGCTGAACGCTGGCCATCTGCAAACCAAGAAAAGAAAAGTCACTGGTGATAAACCCTGATAGCACCCTCCTTTTGGACTTCTAAGAATAGTGTGACAATAAATTTCTGTTATTTAAGCCAGTTGTGTGGGATTTTGTAAAGACACTAAAAGCTAACATGGAGATCATTAATTCAAGAAAATATTTATCATATGCTGTAGAAGCACAAAAAGGCAACTAAAAATTATACGCAATATAAACTGAATTTTGAAAAACAGTTTTTTTGTGGCATAACATTGGCAAACAGTGTTTCTCTTTTGTGTTGGAATTATTGGTGATTTTATTTGTTTTCTTTTTCCTTTCTCTTTTTTTATAGTTACATTTTTATTAATTGTGACTACAAATTACTTTTTTTAAATATAAATGTATAAAAAATAATAATAGCTAGTTGGAGATGAATAGGAAAATTTTACTTTGAAATATAAATAAGAAAACATCAAAGTTCCAGTCCTATAAATTGGGGCCCGAGGGGGAAGTAACACAATGTCCAGAAGTCAACTGTCTGTTGTATGTCTTTAACTGGAGTGAAAATAAAGCAAATGAGGAGAGAATTCAGAGGATGTCAGTTATCTCCCATGTATAGTAGAATGGTCTACTATTGTATTAAAATCCCCTGTAGTCTGGAGGAAATCATGCCCATAGTAGAGCAGATGATGTCACTCTTCCCTTGGTCAAGATTGGCTCAGGGGTTGAAACCTCACTGAGTGTGCAGACGGAACATGAGAAGGCCAGGCACCTGAGCAGAGGAGGGGAAAGGCTGGGACACCGAGGAGGACATCCGCAGAGCAAATGAAGTTCACTCCTCTGGGCAGCCTTCATTTCCACGTAAATGAAGGCAAAGACACAAAAAGGTGATTAGGTTTAAGAATAATATTCGAATAAGAAAGAGTGATACAAACGAAAACAAATACAGATAAGTCAAAGAAGAAAATGACATTGTCAGTTCAAATAGATTAAGAAATCCAGGGTTGAGAAATGAAAATGCCAATGAATAATAAGCCTTCTAGGACCTATATATCCATCCCTTTGTCTGTGTCTCTGTCTGTCTGTCTATCTATCTATCTATCTATCTATCTATCTATCTATCTACCTACCTATCTATCACAATAAATCTACACTGACAATGAACATATATTTACCTTTTACCTAGTGGCATGTGGGAAACAATAAGAGAAAGACTTAGTGTAATGAGTCCTATTTAGCACACAGTGGAGTCCAAACCTACCAAGTGCTCCATACATGATTGTGGTTGTCATATTCAGTTCCATTTAATTTCCATTTTAATTGGAAAAGGTGCACCGGAGAACAAAAAAACATGATAAGCCATCACAGAAGTTATTAATTCCAGGAGTAAGAAAGATAATGTTTGTATTTTTCAGAGAAGAGGCAATTAAAGTGAGATTATGATTGAAGGGGATAAAAGGAAAGGCACACAGAGTTGAGGCAGTAAAATACTGAATGTAATAATAACAGGGAGAGGAGCATGTGGCATTGTGATGGGTTATGATAAAAGTTTCCAGAAATAATAGTAGTCTGTCATATAATTTGTTCTATGTGATGGTAATAGTCACATTAATAAATGGTGGTACAATAAAAACAGTGTGACATTAGACACACTGAATAATATGTCATTAGCTCTAATGCATGAAGAATAATAACTCTGTGGTGTTACAATGGTAGTAATATTAATAAAAATATAATAACTACACTAAGAGCAATAATTATTATTTGTTACAATTTACCAAATACCTAACTACATTACTTTATACTTTAGCTTTTGGTTTATACTTGCATTTAAAAAGCTCCTTGGAGGACCTGGTGGGTAGCTCAGTGGATAATGTGTCATGCTGGCACACCAAAGTCACGAGTTTGATCCCAGTCAAGACATGTAGGAGAAGCAATCAATGACTACCTACTAAACAACTAAGTAGAACAATGAATTACTGCTTCTCTCTTTCTTTCTTTCTCTCTACCCCCCACCCCTCTCTCTCAATCAATAGAAAAAAAATAGAAATTAAAAATAAAAAGCTCTCTAAGAATTATAAATTGAACATTTGAGAACATGTATGGAATCCAAGCATCATGTTAAATATCTTGCTTAGGACAAGGCATGCATGACTTGCCCATGGAGGTGGAAGGAACATTGTTCTAGCTTTATTGATTCCAAATGTCTGAAAATGAACTGTGTCTAAAGTGAAAAGGAAAGAACAGAAGCAAATTCTGGTGCTCCAAAACATTATCAGAGCTGAGATTCTCTCTTTCTGTCTATTTGGCTTTCCTTCAGAAAGGCTCTTGACAATGACTAGGCATCTTTATCACCAGGAGCTTTTTATCCTCCCACTTTTGCAAACCCATCGAAAAGGGAACCTTTCTCCGGGTCTCCAAATACCAACATGACCGGTTAGGTTGAGTCACGTACGCTGGCATAAATCTGGTGTACAGAAACGCTGCTTCATCAACCAGTTAGATCACTCCTCCAACTTAAAAGTAATGGCAGCATTTTGTCATCAACCTACCCACTGAGACCACATGGAATCAGGAAACATTTCTTAAAATTTCTTGAAAAAACATGAACATAGAGGATGGCAAAACATGCTGAGGACACACATGAAATGCCAACTATATTCTGCTGCAGTACCAAAAGTATATCTCTATGGAATACATTTTCTTTTATGTCACTTAGACATTTTGCTATTCTGTGTCATTTATAGCTAACAGATCTTGTCAGTTTTTGCCTTCCCCTTCTTTGGTTTACAATGTCACAGCTTTTCAATGATACATCGTTGGTTTATGTGTATGCACATGAACAAACACACACACACACCATATAAAATGTTTCAAGAATAAAAATGGTGTCAGAATACTCAAGAGCAACATGAAAAAAAAAAGTTAATCAGTGCTTTAAAACTTCTGAGAACTGATAATTACCATCCTATAAATGTATAACTAGGCAAAGTAGCAATCAAGCGTGTATGTGTCATTTGTTACATACATAAAATAAATCGCCTTAGGGAAAGGACTAGAGGATGTACTTCAACAAAAAGAAAAGTAAAAACCATAAAAGAACAAGAAACAGTGTCCAGGAAACAGAAGGTTTAACCCAGAAGGAAAGCAAGGGAAATTTCTGGATGTTGTGCAGAAAGAGCTGTGATATAAGTCTATAAAGAGCAAGCAGCTGCAATGAGGCCAAAAACAAAAAACTAAAAAAAAAAGTAAGACTCCAGAAGATATGCTTCTCAAAAAAATAAGATAAACTTATTGAACATCTTTGAAAACTGGTATCATATTAACTCTATTGAAAAGTTTTAAGATAAGAGTATGGAAAGTAGTATTAACTTCAGAAATTAGAAATAAAAGGTTGTATAATAAATAATGGAAATATACATATTGTATACTACATGGCACAGATGTGAATAATATTTGGGTCATTAAAATGAAATCAGCAAAATTTGATTTTACCAATAATAGTGCTATAAAAATTCAGTGGTTTTTAAAATGTGATCTAGACTACCAGTGTCAGGATCACATAGGAAATTGTTAGGAATATAAATTATTGGGTCCTATCTCAGAACTACTGAATCAGAAGCTCTAAGAATGAGGCCCAGCAACCTGTGTTAACAAGCCCTTCAGCTGGTCCTCGTGCATAGTGACACTGGAAACCCTCTGCTCTAATGATATTAGAGGGGTTTGAGTGGTCTTGGAGGAAAACACTTTGACACTCAACACTCATCTTCTTGAGTAGAATATTAATGGAAAACAAAATAATCAAAACATTAATATAAGAATATTCTTAAATGTAGATATGAGTAGCAAGTGGAACAGATAAATTTATTAGAACTCTACTTTGGGGGATCAAGAAGCAGGGAGTGGAAAGTATACAACAGGGAGCTGTTATTTTTTTTATGACACCTTCCATGGTATTTGACTGCTTAAACTCTATAAATGTAATTTAATAAAAACAAAAAAAATTGGTAAGTAATAAATGAAAATTAGCAAAAGCATTGATTTCCAAGAAAAATAGAAGAGACCCTAATATCTGTGCAAGTGAATAATTTCCTTTTGTATAATTTGGAAAATGTGACTTTATCTATCACTCTTCAGATTATTTTCCTTGCCCTGGAGACATTTGAGTTTGCTACTCATGCATGTATTTTCTGAAAATAAGGTGTCATTGCAAGAAGTTAGATGGCCATCTCAGAATAATAACCAAGGAAGTTGACAGAAAAAATAAAGAAGTAGTGTGATTGATGTTTAAAAGAAGGAACTACTAAATGTGTGGCCAGCTTTTATGAGAAGGAAAAAGAAAATGGAGTCAAATATTTCTATGACAATGGAGTTTGGGAATGGGGGTAATGACAGTCCTGGAAATTGAAAACAGAAGGTTAGGAAGATGATTCAACTTCCTAGAATGTTCAGATACAGGTATCGTGAAAGCAAATGGACACTCAGATCTGTGATGTAGAAAGAACAAAAAACTGGGATGATGTGGTTGTCAACTGTCTTCTCTGATGAAGAAGATGTTGTAACTATGGCCTTGATCAATTAAGTAAGAAGGACAAAACTTTCTTGAGGCTTTTGACATTATTGGCATGGTGGGCTCATTAATGTCCCTATTCAGAGTGTGATGGTTCAATAGATATTGTTGGTGAGGATCTATTGCTTTTCTAGTGCTAGGGCTGTGTAGTGTCTGATAATATGCAACTAACATGAAATGATGATTTATATATCCATGATTGCTTGATGGATAACTAAGCAGAATGTCTAAATATATACATGCAAATGAATTGATTAACCAGACTCACTAGTCAAATGACCTTTTTTGGTATTCAGCATTCACATAGACTTTTATAATTTATCTGAAGGTTTAACTGTGTTTAGTATTTGAGTTTACATAGAGTAGGACCAATTTAAATGAAAATCATCTATTATCTTCAGGACTTAGCCAATATGTGTACAAGTCAAGCCTGTTACTCTTTGCAAAGTTCAGCATATTGTGCAATGAGATTACGTCAACCCTTAGAACAGGACTTTGGGGTTTTTTGAACTCAACATGTAGAAGATATTAGAGACTCAATATACTTTTTTGAAATAATAATGATACACAATGATAATTGTTCTTGAACTTTGTAATTCAAACTCAATAATAATAAGAATAAAAATCATTTATTGAGCATCTACTATACCACAGGCTCTATGATAGACCCTAAAGGTAGCAAATATTGGACCTATAAGCATTTTACCTTGAAAAGTCTGAAACCATGTATTTATACAGCATTGTCAGGGTAAATATTGGGAACTTCCATTTGATTTCTCAAGCTCTTGAAACCTGAAGTCCAGATCCATGGTGGGTTATGTCAAACCAAACTGAGCATACTTAGGCATAGCTGATACTTATGATAGAATTTCTCTCTTACTTTGTTGATTGACAAGACATAGTGTCATTTACAACAACATGGATGGACCTTGAGAACATTATACTGAGTGAAACAAGTAAACCAGAAAAAGCTAAGAACTGCATAATCTCACACATAGGTGGGATATAAAACTGAGACTTATGGACATAGATACAAGTGAATTGGTTACCAGGGGGAAAGAAACAAAGGGGGAGGGGGAAGGGGACTTGAGAGAATGGGGAGGGGGGAAGGGTGGGGAGAAGGATGCAAAGTGGAACAAATATAAATATAAGGTGATGGAAAATGACTTGCTTTAAGTGATCGGTATACAACATAATCAACAGTTCCAATGTTATAAAAATGTTCACCTGAAACCTATGTACTCTTATTGATCAGTGTCACCCTGTTGAAGTTAATTTTCTAAATAAAGTTTAAAAAGAGATTCGATAATAACCTATATGATTGAAGATAGGTGTATTTTAAAGATGTCATTTGAAACCATTTGCAGGACAACCATTCGGGAATCACGTCTATGGGTCTACAATGCTCTCTTTTGAATTGAAAGTGTCCGGTCACCATCTCTGCAGACCAACCTGAAATTCCTCCAACTCTTCTAAATGCGGGAAGAAACAAATTGCATTTTCAGTACCATGGAAATAATTATATTTTCAAGGTCACAATCAATCACCATAAACTCAGTACCTTCCTCTTGGGAGAAAAATGATTCAAATCAGTGATGTTTACGTTTTGTGATTTTGACAAAAAAAAAAAAACCGCCCACTTGATACAGCGAGTTATGAGACAATCTGTGTGATAATTCATTGTACTCCGTGGCATCTCTACTTTGATTTTCGGGCCACAAAATAATAGCAATGATGTCAATAATACCAATATGCATAATTATTATTTTTGTAGTGTTTCATTATTTCAAAAATGTTTTTTTATTTTCAATGTCATGTTTATAGTTCTGCTAATAGTCCTCTAAGGAGCAAAAATGATGGCAATCATTTCTATGTTATAGATCCAGGTGACCAGGGTGGTTTAGAAAGTTTTTCAAGGTCATGCAAGTAGAAGAGCTGGGAAAGAAATCCACAGCTCTTAAGAAAGGACAGGTGCTGTGTATATTTTTTAAAAGTTAAGTAAACAAAGCAAGCCTTTTCTTCTCAGGAGTCTGTGAACATAGCTGACCAAACACAACAATTAATTTGACTGATTCTAATTTCAGTGCTCCTAGCTTCTGGGTTTATCCGTCCGCCTCCAAGTACTCCTGCCCCGACGCTGCAAATGCTGGCCATATTTTCTCATATTGTTGCTTCTGCAGAAAACTACAGGGTGAGTTTCTCACTGAATCCCCAAAGAAGCACTGACCACCCCCTGCTTCTCCATCTCGACCCGTTTCATGTAGCATCCCCTGTTGCCTTGTGCTGACGCTGGTTGTTATTCCCTCGTGCTCTCCTTTTCCCGTGGAGTCCATTCGAGTCTCTGATGGGGGCCAAAACCCATCTCATTGATGAGCTAGTTGAAGTTTTGATAAAACATGTCTCTAGTCTGAGAAAGACTGGAATGGAAAGGAGGAGAGCGAGCAAAAAAAAAAAAAAGAGTGAGAAAGGAAGAAAATTAAAAATGCTTACCAATGGAGAAATGGTCTGGGTTTGAATGCTTGAAATAGAGAGGAGGGGGGCGGATCTTAGAGGCTGGCATAAGCCTGAGAAACAGGAGGACCCCAGGTTAAGGGAACACAGGACCCGAGGCCTCTGGGAAGTTGCCAATGTTCTGAGTTGTTGGGTCCGGAGACCTGAGCCGACTTGAAAACAGAAAGGGAATTCCTTTGAGAAGGAGTATGAACTATATGCCTCAGCACTAGCTGTTTTCCAGCAGTGCCCCTGTGGGGTGGCTCGTGAGGTACAAGCCAGGCGCCCCGATCGCCTCTGGGGCAGCCCGCCAATCAGAAAGCGCTCAGGTGAACTCTCATGTGGCAAAGCTTTTTTTGGACGGAATTACTTTGTTCAAAGTGACAGCAAACTCAGGTACAATTTTTTTTCTAATTTAGCAAAAAATGTGAATAAGGTGTTTGCTTAAGCCATTGCTAAGTCCAAGTGTTCATAAAAGATTGTCCGGAACCGTCCGCCTCCATCCTCTAGTTGTACTGTGCTCTGCCTTGGCCTCTTTCTCAGCAAGGAAATCCCACCTTGTGGAGCACTTAGGCTTATACCTAAAGTGGCCCAGCAGGGACTCAGACCACCGATACAGAGCTGCTGCGACATTTTGAGAATGTGGAATGAGCTGAACGGCATGGTTGAAAACCCACATGAAAAGGCTACTAGAAACATACCTCCAGTCAAAAAAAAAAAACAACAACAGAACAAACAAAACAACATCAACAAAAAACACCAAAACTAATTTATTTAGCTTATTGCAGGAAGAAATGATTGCACTCAGGGGGAACCACGCTGGGAGGAGAAGTTGGTGAATAGCTGCTTATAGGATTTGGCTTGTATCAGAGGGTTCTGAGCAAGGTTTAAGGAGGCAGAGTTCAGATGTTTTTAAAAAGTGAAGGCAATGCAGTGACTGGGCATCATAATCAATTTATTGTAGGAGGCAGGTGGAAGGCAGGGCAGGTAGAATTGCCCTACGGCAGGAGCAGCAATCCCAGGAAGGCAGGGTGTGTCGTGAGGGGAGGGTGTGTAGTCGCGAGGAACCTTGTCTGTGTCTTACCCAGATGTGGTCACGGTGGCTGGAGGTGTTTTCCTTGTTTGAGCATTACTTCTATTTGATTGGGAGTGCTGCACTCTGGTGCCAACGGGGCTGTTTTCCACTTGCTCACTGGTTCAGATCGGAATAACAAGAAAGTTCCGTCCTGAACTTAAATCTTCTCTCCCCTCTCTCGGACCTCAGGGAACAATCGTATCATTGTGCTATGACAAGAACATGGAGTAGTGCCCCCATCTGTGATTTTGTTTTACATGGTTTCAGTTACTTGTGGTCAATTTCTGTCTGAAAATATTGCCTGGAAAGATCTGGGGATAAACAATCCATAAGTTTTAAATTGCATGCCATTATGACTAGTGTGATGAAATCTCATGTCAAATGTCACGGTGTAGCTGTGCTTGTGTCCAAGTCATCCTTGTTTTCTTTCATAACGGACCTGAAGTTCAAGAGTAGTAAGGCTGGCAATTCTGAGATGTCAAACAGAAGCTGTAGAGTACTTCCTTCATGCATAAAGGTAAAAGGCCTAGACTTAATATAAAAAGAAAAGTGTACATTAAAATAGGTAAAACCTATAATAAAAACAAATCTATCTGTGCAGTTGTGAAGAAGGAAAAATAATTCGCTTAACTTTTATTATAGCATATTGTAATTGTTCTATTTTTATTACTGTGGTTGTTAATCTCTTGCCATGACTAATTTTTAAGTTAAACTTTATCATAGATATCTATGTATAAGAATAAAACATTGTATGTATAAGGTTCGGGAATATCCTGGTTATAGAAATGTACCAGAAGGTCTTGGACCGTGTGATAAAAGGGGGGTTATTAGCCTCACCAGCACCAGAGGGAATGAAATAAAATGGAGCAAGTATCAAGCAAACGATGACCCTTGACTCTGAGCATGCCTCATGAAAAAGGAAGGAGAAGATGTAACACTTCCTTTTATGAAACAGTGAATAGAGTCCTCTCACTGATCTCAGGTCACAAAAGTGGAGCTTGGAAGAAATCTCAATGGTCTTCCACCCTTAGGACACAAGAACCTAGCCCACATATTCTGTGTGTTCCAACACATCTCTCTGATTCTGACCAACCAGCTCAGTGATACTGCCTTCCTCAGCGGGAGTTGATAAGAGAGAACCATCTTGGAACAGCGGAAAGCACCATTCAGTAATTCTTGAAGACAGAAGCGTATCACATTTAAGAAACATGGGCTTTGGAGTCAGAGAGCATAGAATCAATTTCTAATGCCATCATTAACTTGCACGTCACAGTGGATAAGTCCGTAAGACTCGGTTCTGAAAATCTATTCAATAAGGCCATTGTGAGGAATAAATAAAGTAATATAGAAGGTTTGTTTGTTTTTTTCTCACAGTCCCTGCCACACATTGAGCACAGTGAATGGTGGCCGCTAGCAGAGTTATGGGAGAGACCATGAAGTCATGATACTCCAGAAAAACCAATGCTAAATTAAAGCAGAGAATTCTTAATAGTGATTACCTATTTGGCCAAAGGGCTTCTTTATTCTGCCAAAGAAGTGAGTCATTTTTTTTTAGGATATGGCTTAATATGTGAAAATCAGAGCTTCACAGATAGCATTATCTGCCAACCACACTTGTGGAGAGGTTGATCAAGTTGTGCATTCTTCCATTCTCGTACTGTGCATGTTTTGAAAGCCTTCTGTCTATCAGACAATGGGAGGGAACCTGGGGATTAATGATAGAAAGATGATCCCTGGCCATGCAAAACTCTCAGATATCATGGAAATGAGTAGCTAATACTGGTAACATAAAACCTAAGTTCCTATTGTTAATGCAAATTGAAGATGCATTAGGAAGTAACTCATGTTGTCTACAGTGCAGCCGGAAGGTGTGGTGCAGTGACAAATTTGGCACCGGAAAATGGTGCTGAACATGGACTCTAAACTTCTGTTCCTCCACATTCAGAATTAGAAACTTAGGGAAGATGGATGAGGGAATGTTTTCTGGGTGCAAAACCATATTCTTAATTATCTGTGTTATGAAGAAATCTAAGAGAAATCTTTTGCTAACAATTTTAAGAGAAAGGTTTGTTATTGCTGCATTTTGGTTTTGTTGGGTCCTGCTCAGGAACAAACAACTGCATTAATTAACCCCTGTGTCTGCCTGGAATTCATGAGGAACACTGACTTCCTGAAAATTCATTTTGCCATAAGTCTCAAAACAAATCATCTTCAGGGGTCAGTGATTCTGATTTTACTCAGAAATGTCATCAGAATATACTGTTGCCCTTTGTTTTCCCAAGGCTTTTTCTTGTTTCTCTCAACAGAAGGGAACGCCTTGACAGCTAAAATAGAAAGATGCCTTGCCAAGGCAGTCTTCCTTCCTTTCAGTGATGTCCGCAGGAAGTCGGTGTAGCCTCTGTACTCAGTAACTATGCCACAGATTCATAGAGGCTCAAGTCCCTTCCTCTCTCGACCATGAACTCACAGAATGGATTTGCTTAAGTCACCTCTCTGGCCTAAGTTTCCTAATAAAATAAAGCAAGAAGATGGGTTATTAATATTTTCTCATAAAAAACAATTATGAAAGCTGATAGGTTTGCATGTCCTCAATATGCAAGGTGCTTTCATTAGTTAGAAAAAAAAGGTGTTTAATTTTAATGATATATAGGCCAAGTAGTATTCCGGTACACAGTGTTATCAACAATTGATCTGGATAAAGGATATTTGCAAGCTTCGGGCTACACATCATTGTTGGTAAATTGAAATCAATAGAGCATTTAAATGTTATTGATTTCATTTCAGATTTAAGGGCCACATGTATGTAAAATATATTGAAACTGAACTGAAAATATATAATCTTAGATTGTTTAATAACACTCGGAATTGGGGCTGATTTAGAAAGAAAAAAAAAACACCAAATCTTGTACTGCATCTATTCCTCATGTTAAATTAGTATTTATTTCTTAAATTATAAAAGTAACGTTCTAACCGTGGCTGCCATTTACCAAGTGCCTACTTCACAGCAGAAGCCATGCTCGTGTCATCTCTAATTCTCACAGCAACCCTACAATATAGACAGGGTATTGCGAGTTCCTTGTGGCAGATCAAACTGGGTGAGGTAAATGGTGGGGGTCAGGCTTTAAACGCAGGTGTAGCAGACCTAAAAGTGTCTGCAGTGTTCTTGATAACATACTTCGTCTCGGCAATTTATCAGAGGAGATAGAAAAAGATAAGAGGTTATGGTGGCATGTCTTGAGATATTCCCCCCCCCTCTACTGATGATGATGACTCAAGTCTCCCACATCGATGCATGTTCTGGTCAGTCCTCCCTTGAACCTGAGATGACCCCTCCTATTAGCATGAGACTAGAGAATGCAGAAGCACAGGGAAGTGACCTCAGAGGCTAGCTCAGAAAAAGCCACCAGCTTCTCAAGGCTTTCTTGGAATGCTCCCTCCCAGGGAATTCCTCAGCCTGATCACTCTCTTTCTAGCTGCCCAGCCTGACGCAGAGCAGGCCCAGTGCCCTGTGTCTACTGAGATGAAAATCCAGGTTGATGCCCATGCAAATGTGTCTACTGAGATGATAATCCAGGTTGAGGTCCATGCAGATGTGTCTACTGAGATGATAATCCAGGTTGATGTCCATGCAGATGTGTCTACTGAGATGATAATCCAGGTTGATGTCCACGCAGATGTGTCTACTGAGATGATAATCCAGGTTGAGGTCCATGCAGATGTGTCTACTGAGATGATAATCCAGGTTGATGTCCACGCAGATGTGTCTACTGAGATGATAATCCAGGTTGATGTCCACGCAGATGTGTCTACTGAGATGATAATCCAGGTTGAGGTCCATGCAGATGTGTCTACTGAGATGATAATCCAGGTTGAGGTCCATGCAGATGTGTCTACTGAGATGATAATCCAGGTTGATGTCCATGCAGATGTGTCTACTGAGATGATAATCCAGGTTGATGTCCATGCAGATGTGTCTACTGAGATGATAATCCAGGTTGAGGTCCATGCAGATGTGTCTACTGAGATGATAATCCAGGTTGATGTCCACGCAGATGTGTCTACTGAGATGATAATCCAGGTTGAGGTCCATGCAGATGTGTCTACTGAGATAATAATCCAGGTTGAGGTCCATGCAGATGTGTCTACTGAGATGATAATCCAGGTTGATGTCCATGCAGATGTGTCTACTGAGATGATAATCCAGGTTGAGGTCCATGCAGATGTGTCTACTGAGATGATAATCCAGGTTGAGGTCCATGCAGATGTGTCTACTGAGATGATAATCCAGGTTGAGGTCCATGCAGATGTGTCTACTGAGATAATAATCCAGGTTGAGGTCCATGCAGATGTGTCTACTGAGATGATAATCCAGGTTGAGGTCCATGCAGATGTGTCTACTGAGATGATAATCCAGGTTGAGGTCCATGCAGATGTGTCTACTGAGATAATAATCCAGGTTGAGGTCCATGCAGAGGCTGGAGAAGAGAAGACAAGTCCGTAGAAGAACCCTAGGCTGCACTTCCTTGGTTCTTCCTTTCTTCATCTGAAACATGTGTGAGACCCCGTGCCAGGCTCTGGTGGGATCAGGAACAAGGAGACAAGATTCCCACCACAAGGTGCTCATCGAGCAGAAGAAGACACAGACCCAGGGCAAACAATTCAGAAAAAGTTTTCTGGTACAAAGTACTGCAAATGTGGGAGCTCCTGGCTAAGGGAGTATGTAGCCCTTCAAGTGACATGTACGGCATGTACCCAGACGAGGAACTTAGGGTGACAAAGGAGGAAATAACAGTGCCAAAGATCAGGATGTCAGGAGAGTAAGAGTGTGGAGGGCCTTCTATACAAAAGGGGAAGAATAATAGAAAAGCAACAATAAGCTGATGGAACACAGACCTATTTTTATAAGAAAAGTTTTGCTAAAGTCCAGAAATTTTCTGTTTGAAAAGTCCACAACCCTTCTCTCAACTCAAAAACTCTAAGAGTAGTTTCCTAGGAGATAAAAATCCATTAACTATTTTTCTTTGCCTTTGGTTCAAATAAGGAAACAGAGGGAAGTACTAAATTAAATCAGATATTAAAAATTAGAGTACAAGAACCCAGGTACTATGAAAGGAAGTAAAAATAAAGTCAACATAATCCTTAAAGTCATGAAACTTAGAAATAAAATTAAATACTATGAAACAGTGGGGGAATTTGGCAAAACTGTATATGTTCAGAGAATTTCCTTATTGGGTAACTTATAAAATAATGTTAAGTAACATTTATTAAGAGCTTAGCACTTCTATAAATGCTTACGCTATTAACTCATTTAATTTTCACAATATCGGTGGGATGGAGGTATTTTTATATAATGTATATTTATGACTATTTTAAAGATGAGGAAGCAAAGGTATAAGAAAGTTGAGTAGCTTGCTCAGTATTTCACAGCTTATAAACTGTCTGGTGGAACCTGAATTCAAAGTAGACAATTTGGTTCTAATATTTGCTCTTAATCACTGCATTATATAAATACTACATTGTACGGCTTCTGGTAATGGTTTTCAAACTGCAACTTTCCTACTACAAGTTTCTCCAGCATACTACCAGAAATGATACAGGCTTAGTGTGGGCTTTGGGCATCACAATTTAACCAGGCGCTTTAAGTGATCACGAAGGACACTATCCCTGGACTGTACTTATACTCCCCTCTAAAACACGGATCAGTCACTTGTGGGAATGCAAGGCTCTTGTGATGAGCTTTAGTGATACTTAATGGTACTGTAAGGAAGAACATATGTATAGATCTGAGCACTGACCTGGGATCCTGCAAAGCTCCTGGCCTCCTCCCAAACCCCTCAAGGCATTTATTGATATAAATACCTATATAAACTTCCAGGAGGCAAGGGGATAAATAAAAACTTGGCCCGCCACTTCAGGAAGGAAGTTCTTATTCCTTCTCTATGTCAGTTGTAAAGAGTGAAATGGCCAGTGCTTGCCTATCCCAGCCAGCTTGTTAAAATCTTCTAAATTAACCTCGGTCTATTAAAATCCTGGTTTCATTTTTAATCATATATTTCCAGTTCCAAGACTAGCTATTTTAAGAGCACTATCAAGGCATCTATGCTGTGCACTATTACAACTGTTTAGTGAAAAATAATTCAGCCTGGGTTTTGAGCAGAAAATAATGAAGTAGGTTGTTATAGAAATTTCCACACAGAGCGATTCTCCACGTGCAATACTTCCTACAAGCACATCATAAACATGTATATATTAATTATGGTGGCACTTTGACACCCTCCTTATGATCATGCCAGTCTCTAGATGGCATGCTTTGCTATAAATGCCAACTTGGAGCTCACTCTTGGGCAGTGGTTGTGGTGCACACAGATGGCCCCTCTAGACAAAATATCATATTCATTTTCTTTATGGCAAAGACTATGCAGTCTATCCCTGTATGGGACTGTGGTATCTTCTCCCAATCCCACCTATAGAAACCAATACCTAAAGGGCCAGTGACATGGGGTACAGTGAATAGGAAGTTTAGAAGGCATTTCTAGAAGGTCGCTAAAAATAATATAAGGGTTATACGCAAACTTTTTTCCAGAAAGTCTAAATCAAATTATATTACAATGGCTTGTCTCTTCTTCTCTGTCTTTTTTCTTTATTTCTTCTCTCCTTTTCCCCCACTCTCTCTTGAGCAAATATGCACACTCTTTCTTGTTTTTTTTTTCTTTTCTGAGCTTGATATATTAATTTCCACTCAACTGTATCACTAAAATATAGGAAAGGGAAGCTATTATTGATTATGTATTGTGCTTAGGAAGTTGCACAAAATTTAACAGATTATAATGCAACATTAAAATTGTATAACCTTTTCCCATAAGAGAGTTCAACCTTGCCAGGTTTATTCACCCATTTATATATTTGTTCATTCAACATAATTAATTATGTACCTTTTCTGTGCTGCTAGGCCCTGGGCTGGGCTATACCACATATAAGTAATGAATTTAGAATTTGCACACTTTTTGTTTCACTCTCAGATTCCAAGGCATAATAGGTTTCAGGGAAAGAACACCCCTGGGAAAATCTCTTCAGTTCAGTTACTGCCTATTTTCCTTTGAAATATTCCCCTGCCCTACACATGTGCATCTAGTTTCATCTCAGTTTTTCAGTCTTTTTCAAGAAATTGAGATTCTTTAAGAGCGAATTGGAGAAAAGCAAACAGGGATAATTCATTGTAACTTGTAACTGAAAAAAACAGGAGATAGAGCTTCCTCTGAGAATGGGTATGTCTAGGTGCTCAAACTGTATTATCATGGGTTACTCTGAATCATCACCTCTCTCTCTCTCTCTCTATGTCTTTTTCTCTTCCTTTTTCCTTTATTCCTCCCTCTCTTCTTCCTCCCCCCTCCCTCCCTCCCTTCCTCCCTCCCTTCCTTTCTTCCTTCTTTCCTTTACCCCTCCTTCCCTCCCTCTCCGTTCCTTCCTCCCTCCCTGCCTCTCTCCCTCTCCCTCCCTATCTCCCTCCCTCTCCCTCCCCTTCCCTTTATCCCTCCTTCCTTCTCCCTCCCTCCCTCCTTCCCTTCCTTCCTTCTTTCCTTCCTTCCTTCTTTCCTTCCTTCCTCCATCTCTTTCCACCTATCAGTTCTTCTCTCCTATAGGTAGGTTAGAGTTCCCAGGTTTCTTATTGTGAACCACAGAAACTCCTTCAAATTACCTTCACACTTATAAGTAGAGCTTTCTATCATAATAGTATAACAAAATCATGAAATTGAATCTTACTTGGGCAGCTTAGGTTACATACATATTCCTTTTAAAAACAACAAAACCACAGTTAGGCTTGGGCCACCAGTATTTTCTTAGAAGTAGGAAACAGAACTCCACCTAAAGCATTTTGTTCAACAAATATATTCCAATATATATTAAGCACCTGCCATATGGCAGACATATACGTATATACCACATGGAGAGGATCAGTGCCTGCACTTAAGATACGTCTGTTATAAGGAACAGAGAACAGAAGATCAGCAAGTTCTCCAACTAAATCCTAACGCTATTATCTGAAGAAAGGGCAATGGACGCTGTTCAGGCAAACATGCATGAACACACACACACCAATGGCCAATACAGGCAGGAAGGCTCATTGTTATGAAGAGTAGTATAATGTTATCACCACAAAGAATTATATACATTGATCTCAGCCTCTCTTATAGATGAAATACCTGAGGCCTAGAGAGGGCAAGTAATTCAACAGTAACAGAGGGCACTGAGGCGAGGCCCTCCGGTACCACACTTTTATTTATTTATTTATTTTTAATTTTATTTATTCATTTTTAGAGAGGAGAGAGACAGAGAGAGAGAAGGGAGGAGGAGCTGGAAGCATCAACTCCCATATGTGCCTTGACCAGGCAAGCCCAGGGTTTCGAACCGGCGACCTCAGCATTTCCAGGTCGACGCTTTATCCACTGCGCCACCACAGGTCAGGCAGGTACCACACTTTTAATGAGGGGTTTCTCATTTCTAAAACAGGACGGTGATTTTGTTCAGTTTCCTCAGTCAGTGCTTTAGCATCTGCCTCTGTCTGCTTGTGTGCATGGTGGAGGAGGGTGCACCTGGGAACAGTGGTGTAGGGAGGACATTGGGCTGGGGTCAAGTTGGTTAAGTTTTCTTCTTGCCTGTAATACTGTTAAGAATTTTTAAGCATTCATTTCTCAAAACCTCCCCCCCCCAAACCCTTAATCCTCTGGAAAGATTATGCAGATTCTAATCATTCTCTAAATTTATAAGGATTTGACTAGGTTTTAAGCTAAAATAAAAACAAACCAAAATCCCTGTTCTGTGTTTTCACTCAGACCAAAATCCAGCAAAATCCCTCTCCACAATGCCTCTCTTCCTCAATATTTCTCTACCAGGCTCATTCTTTAAGGAGCAAAATTCCAAACACTGTACTCTTATTACTCATCCATGAATCCCTCCTATTTCTCATGTGCTTCCTGTTCAATGATTGTTTTCCTGATAAAACTGCATATGAAAATTCACAAAAAGTTATTCCAAATTGTTAACTCATTTTTTTCCCTAGGAAAATCCCCCTATATACTTTATTGATAAGAACTATTTCTTCTAGCCATGTTTATTATAGAAAGCCCATATTTTCTGAATCTCAGACCTTCATTACTCTAATCTGCATTAGAACTCCCATGCCTGCAAAGGCTTGCTAAATTCAAAGAAATACTTTTAAATCTCAAGTTGAGAATAGCTCAGATCCTGGTCTTCTCTCCCCACATCTTTCAGGGGAAAACTATCTTGTGAGAGTTCAGTTTATTGGAATAATGACAAATATATATATACAGTACGGTCTCCAAGAATGTCTTTTATTCCTTTTAACATAAGCGCTGGTATCCTCTGTGGACACTTCAAAGACCTTTAGGTCGCCTAAGTACCACAAGATCAGTAAGTACCAGGCTCCTTTTTTTTTAGACTTTATTTATTTATTTTAGAGAGAGGAGAGAGATAGAGAAAGATAGAGATAAGGGAGAAGGAGCAAGAAGCATCAACACCCATATGTGCCTTGACCAGGCAAGCCCAGGGTTTCAAACCAGTGACCTCAGTGTTCCAGGTCTGCGCTTTATCCACTGCACCACCACAGGTCAGTCTATTATCAGGCTTCTTAGCATGCTTTCTGATTGTGCCTTTGCTTACCCACCAACTACTGCTTCTTTCATTCCCAACCACACTTTATATTCTGTAATAGTACGGTACATCCTCTGGTATTTCCTGACATGTATTAAAGTTTAATATGTCTTCAAGTTTTTGCATATGCTCATCCTTTGTCTATTACTTCCTGCCTAACTGGCTTGCCTAGAGTTTTGCTTTTCATTATTTAAAAATACTCCAGTTACATAACAGCTACTCTAGGAAGTCTTCCTTGATGATACCTCATCATCAGATATACAGGGCAATTAAAAATAATGTAATACATTTTAAAATGTATTATTACATGAAAAATTCCACATTGAAAATGTGTTACTGTATTTCATTATATAAAAACGACCATAAAATAATGTAGAAGGTGATTTACATCTCAAAGAAAAATTCCGTTCCTAATTGCTTTCAGGTCATTTCTACCAAATCTTTTTGCAATAGATTAGAAACTTAAATTTGTTTAAAAACACACACAGCTAATTCTGTGAAACCAGTGTGACCTTATTACCAAAGACAGACAAAAAGGGTACGAAAAGTGAATATTACAAGCAATGTCCCTCACTGCCGTAGATGCAAATTTTTAAATTAAATATGAGCAAACAAAATTCAATAATATTTTTAAAAACACTTATAATCATAGAGATAATTTATTATGAATAAATCATAGTTAGCCCAGAATATAAGGGTAGCTTACCAGAACAAATGTATCTTCTCATCCATCAACTTTACACATTAGGAGAAAAAATATATTTATAAAATTCAACACCTATTTGCAAAATCTCTTGTCAAACTAGCACTAGAACAGATATTTCTTAACCTTATTAAGGGTATATGTACTTCGCTCAATCTCCAACCCCAAGTACAGGAAACTTCATTCTTCATGGTAAAGAATTTAGAAGCCTTTTCATACAAGCATCGGAACTAAGACTAGTATGTCACCATCTCTGCATCCATTTAACATTACCCTCAAGACACCAACCACTGAAGTAAGATGATAGATAGATAGATAGATAGACAGATAGATGATAGATAGATAGATAGGTAGATAGATAGATGCAAAAGAAGAAAACAAAGCACTTATTATTTATAGATAACTGTCTACATTTAAAAATATACATATAATCAATAAGTAAGTCCAATAGCAATATAATAAAAAAGACAATATTTACCATAGCAACAAAAATTAAAGTACCTATAAATAAACCCAATATGCATAGTATTTTACGGGTAAAATAAATTACTTTGATGAATAACAAAAAAGAATATCAAAGTAAATGAAATGGTATACCATATGCATGCATAAAAAGGTTTACTACCAAAGAGGTGTTATTAGTCTCCACATTGATCTCTCCAATTCTGATGAAAACTTTATTGCTCCTTTACTTCTTTGGAAATTTAGCAATCTGTCTCTTAATTACATGTGACAGAGATAGGAGCCAAGAAAAGTTAGAGGAAATAGAGTAAAATGTGTAAGCACACTCTGCCAGAAACGAATATACACTACAGAATTATATTATGTGAGAATGTGAGTTTGTACAGAGATGGACAAATAAACTAACAGAATAAAGCAGAGAATCAGGAAACAAAATGACATTGAACATCAGAGAGAAAAGGAGAAACAATTCAATAGATAATGTTGATTTAATTGTATATTTTTTAGAAAAATAGATATAAATAGATTCCTACTATATATATCAGATCCAAATAAGTAAATATTAAAATGAGAAAGAAATATTTCAAAACTGTTAAGAAATATAAACTACAATCTTTATAACTAAATTTCTCCTAAAAGAATAAAGCCTGTTCAGCATAAATGATTGATAAATTCAATTACATTAAAATTAAGAACTTCTGTTCATCAAAAAATGGCATGAAGGAGAGAAGATGGCAGCGGAGTAGGCGGATGCACAGACGCCCAGCTCTCAACACCAAACTGGAATACAAATCAATTTAGAAAAAATCAGCATGAAAAACCAACACTGAACTGCAAGAACAGCTCTCAAAAACCAAGGAGCAAAGAGGAAGCCACAATAATCCTGGTAAGGAGTGCCTGAATCTCCTCTGCTTACAGGAACGGAAGGAGGGGGGTGAGGCTGAGAGCCCAGAGAGGATTTCACAGAGGAAAAAGAGCAGAAACTACTGCTCACAGCCACTTACCTGGTGACCAGGGAGCAAGGTGGGTTGAAAAGACCAGCTTATCTCCCAAGTGGAAAAGACAGGGAGAGGGACAGACTGTGAGGGGCTAAGGTATGCAAGAAACGAAATAAAAAAGCTGACTCATTTGTGCTGGAGGTGGCCATAGCTGGAGGAGGGACTGAACCTTTCACAAAACAGAGCTGAAGTGCTTCCGGATCAGAGATCTCCAGGACATCTATCCAGCTCCAATCAGCACAACAAGACACAGCTGAAAACAAGAAGTGGGGAGGAGGGTCAGTAACTCAGGTCTCCATGGAGATCTGAGATACACCTCCCCCTACTGAAGCTGAGAAAAAACCCTGCCCCCCGTAAGATTAGTTGGTGGAAGAGACCTCCAGCGTCTCAGGTTACACCCACAGCATTCCTGGATACAGTTTCAAGGAAGCCCCCTGCTGAGATCAGTTAACAAGACTATCACCTGTTAAGAAAACAAACAAATCAAGACTTCAAAGCTGCCCAAATCCGAAAGTGGATTACAAATAATAGCTGATACCAACCCAAGAAGACCTAAAAATAACACAACTGAAAACTGGAGGCAGACAACACCAAGCCTAGACTCAATCAACTCTACAAATAAAAAAAAAAAAAAGAAGATGAGAAGACAAAGAAGTGCAATCCAAATGAAACCACAAGAGACACCTTCGAGAGATGAACTGAGTGATATGGAAATAATCAAACTTCCAGATGCGGAGTTCAAAATAATGATTGTAAGGATGCTTAGGGATCTTAGAACAACAATGGAGGGGCAGTTTGAAAACCTAAATAAAGAAATAGCAAGTATAAAAAAGAATCAGTTGGAGACGACAAATACAATATCAGAAATAAAGACCACAATGGAAGGAATTAAAAACAGGATAGATAGAGCAGAGGATCGAATCAGCGAGTTAGAAGACAACTGGAATGAAGGCATGAAAGCAGAGAAGAAAAGAGAAAAAAAACTCAAAAAGTCAGAGGAAACTCTTAGAGAGCTCTGTGACAACATGAAGAGAAATAACATCCGCATCATAGGGGTCCCTGAAGAAGAAGAAAAAGAACAAGGGATAGAGACTTTGCTCAATCATATCATAGCTGAAAACTTCCCTAAATTAATGCAAGAGAAACTCTCACAAATTCAAGAAGCACAGAGGACTCCATTAAAGAGAAACCCAAAGAAACCTACACCAAGACACATCATAATTAAAATACCAAAGCTAAGCGATAAAGAGAAAATATTAAAAGCTGCAAGAGAAAAAAAAGTTATCACCTACAAAGGAGCCCCCATAAGGATGACATCTGACTTCTCAACAAAAACACTTGAGGCCAGAAGGGAATGCAAGAAATATTCAAAGTAATGCAGAACAAGAACCTACAACCAAGACTACTTTATCCAGCAAGGCTATCGTTTAAAATTGAAGAAGAAATAAAAAGCTTCCCAGACAAAAAACAACTCAAGGAATTCATTACAACCAAACCAATGCTGCAGGAAATATTAAGGGGCCTGGTGTAAACAGATAAAGTGGGAAAAGAATACAGAAAAAAAAAAAAAGGAATACACCTTTAAAGAAGAAAATGGCAATAAACAACTACTTATCAATAATAACCTTAAATGTAAATGGATTAAATGATCCAATCAAAAGACATAGAGTAGCTGCGTGGATAAGAAAACAGGACCCATACATATGTTGTCTACAAGAGACACACCTTAGAACAAAAGACACACACAGATTGAAGGTAAAAGGATGGAAAAAAACGTTTCATGCAAACGGAAATGAAAAAAAATCTGGGGTAGCAATACTTATATCAGACAAATTGGACTTTAAAACAAAGGATATAGTAAGAGATAAAGAAGGCCACTACATAATGATAAAGGGAGTAATCCAACAGGAAGATATAACTATTATAAATATCTATGCACCTAATATAGGAGCACCCAAATATATAAAACAGACTTTGATGGATTTAAAGGGCGAGATCAACAGCAATACTATAATAGTAGGGGATTTCAATACCCCACTAACATCACTAGATAGATCCTCACGAAAGAAAATTAACAAAGAAACATCAGACTTATTGGAAACACTAGATCAACTCGATTTAATAGATATCTTCAGAACCTTTCACCCTAAAGCAGCAGAATGTACATTCTTTTCAAGTGCTCATGGTACATTCTCTAGGATAGACCACATGTTAGGGCACAAAAGTGCTCTCAACAAATTTAAGAAGACTGAAATCATATCAAGCACTTTCTCCGATCACAACGGCATGAAACTAGAAATGAATCACAGCAGAAAAGCTCAAAAATTCTCAAACACATGGAAACTAAATAGCAGGGTGTTAAATAATGAATGGATTAAGAATGAGATCAAAGAAGAAATAAAGAAATTTCTAGAAACGAATGACAATGAGCATACAACAACTCAAAATTTATGGGACACAGCGAAAGCAGTGCTGAGAGGGAAGTTCATAGCACTACAGGCACACTTTCAGAAGCTAGAAAAAGCTCAAATAAACAACTTAACCCTGCATCTAAAAGAATTAGAAAAAGAACAGCAAGTAAAGCCCAAATGTAGTAGAAGGAAGGAAATAATAAAGATCAGAGTAGAAATAAATGACATAGAGGCTAAAGAAACAATACAGAGGATCAATGAAACTAGGAGCTGGTTCTTTGAAAAGGTATACAAGATTGATGAACCTTTAAGTAAACTCACCAAAAAAAAGAGAGAGAGGACTCAAATAAATAAAATTAGAAATGAGAGAGGAGAAATAACAACTGACACAACAGAAATACAAAATATTGTAAGAAAATACTATGAAGAACTGTATGCCAAAAAACTAGACAACCTAGATGAAATGGACAAATTCCTTGAAACATACAATCTTCCAAAAATCAATCTGGAAGAATCAGAAAACTTAAACAGACCGATTACACCAAAGGAGATCGAAACAGTTATCAAAAAACTCCCAACAAAGAAAAGTCCGGGGCCCGATGGCTTCACAACGGAATTCTACCAAATATTCAAAGAAGAATTAACTCCTATCCTTCTCAAACTATTTCAAAAAATTCAAGAGGAAGGAAGACTTCCAAACTCCTTTTATGAGGCAAGCATAATTCTGATTCCAAAACCAGGCAAAGACAACACAAAGAAAGAAAATTATACGCCAATATCTCTGATGAATATAGATGCTAAAATCCTCAACAAAATATTAGCAAACCAGATCCAACAATATATGGAAAAAATTATACACCATGATCAAGTGGGATTTATTCTGGGGAGTCAAGGCTGGTACAATATTCGTAAATCAATCAATGTGATTCATCACATAAACAAAAAGAAGGAGAAAAACCATATGATAATTTCAATAGATGCAGAAAAAGCATTTGATAAAATCCAGCACCCATTCATGATCAAAACTCTCAGCAAAGTGGGAATTCAGGGTACATACCTCAACATGATAAAAGCCATCTATGAGAAACCCACAGCCAACATCATACTCAATGGGCAAAAATTAAAAGCAATACCCTTAAGATCAGGAACAAGGCAGGGGTGCTCCCTTTCACCACCTTATTTAACATAGTCCTGGAAGTCCTAGCCACAGCAATCAGACAAGAAGAAGAAATAAAAGGCATTCAAGTTGGAAAAGAAGAAGTAAAACTATCATTATTTGCAGATGATATGATATTGTATATAGAAAACCCTAAAGTCTCAGTCAAAAAACTACTGGACCTGATAAATAAATTCAGCAAAGTGGCAGGATATAAAATCAATACTCAGAAATCAGAAGCATTTTTATACACCAACAATGAACAGTCAGAAAGAGAAATTAAGGAAACAATCCCCTTCACAATTACAACCAAAAAAATAAAGTACCTAGGAGTAAACTTAACCAAGGAGACTAAAGACTTGTACTCGGAAAATTATAAAACATTGATAAAAGAAATCAAGGAAGATACAAACAAGTGGAAGCATATACCGTGCTCATGGTTAGGAAGAATAAACATCATTAAAATGTCTATATTACCCAAAGCAATTTATAAATTCAATGCAATACCAATTAAAATACCAATGACATATTTCAAAGATATAGAACACATATTCCAAAAATTTATATGGAACCAAAAAAGGACACGAATAGCCTCAGCAATCTTAAAAAAGAAGAATAAAGTGGGAGGTATCACACTTCCTGATATCAAGTTATACTACAAGGCCATTGTACTCAAAACAGCCTGGTACTGGCATAAAAACAGGCATATAGATAAATGGAACAGAACAGAGAACCCAGAAATAAACCCACAGTTCTATGGACAACTGATATTTGACAAAGGAGGTAAGGAAATACAATGGAGTAAAGACAGCCTCTTTAACAAATGGTGTTGGGAAAATTGGACAGCTACCTGCAAAAAAATGAAACTAGATCACCAGCTTACACCACTCACAAAAATAAACTCAAAATGGATAAAAGACTTGAATGTAGGCCGTGAAACCATAAGCATCTTAGAAGAAAACATAGGCAGTAAGCTCTCCGACATCTCTCAGAGCAATATATTTGCTGATTTATCTCCACAGGGAAGTGAAATAAAAGACAGGATAAACAAATGGGACTATATCAAACTGAAAAGCTTTTGCACAGCTAAAGACAACAAGAACAGAATAAAAAGACAAACTACACAATGGGAGAACATATTTGACAATACGTCTGATAAGGGGTTAATAACCAAAATTTATAAAGAACTTGTAAAACTCAACACCAGGAAGACAAACAACCCAATCCAAAAATGGGCAAAAGAGATGAATAGACACTTCTCCAAAGAGGACATACAGATGGCCAATAGGCATATGAAAAAATGCTCAACATCACTAATCATTAGAGAAATGCAAATTAAAACCACAATGAGATATCACCTTACACCAGTCAGAATGGCGCTTATCAACAAAACAACACAGAATAAGTGCTGGGGAGGATGTGGAGAAAAGGGAACCCTCCTGCACTGCTGGTGGGAATGCAGACTGGTGCAGCCACTGTGGAAAAATCTAGTTTCATTCCTCAAAAAACTGAAAATCAAACTGCCTTTTGACCCAGCTATCCCACTTTTAGGAATATACCCCAAGGACACCATAGAACGGCTCCAAAAGGAGAAATGCACCCGCATGTTTGTGGCAGCATTGTTCACAATAGCGAAGATCTGGAAACAGCCCAAGTGTCTGTCAGAGGACGAGTGGATTAAAAAGCTTTGGTACATATATACTATGGAATACTACTCAGCCATAAGAAATGATGACATTGGATCATTTACAATAACATGGATGGACCTTGATAACATTATACGGAGTGAAATAAGTAAATCAGAAAAAAAACTGAGATGAATCCATACATAGAAGGGACATAAAAATGAGACTCAGAGACATGAACAAGAATGTGATGGCAACAGGGGCGGGGGGGTGGGGGAGGGGGGGTGGGGTGAAGAAGGAGAGAGGGGTTAGGGGAGGGGAGGGGCACAAAGAAAACCAGATAGAAGGTGACAGAAGACAATTTAACTTTGCGGGAGGGGTATACAGCACAATCAAATGTCAAAATAATCTAGAGATATTTTCTCTCAACATATGTACCCTGATTTATCAATGTCACTGCATTAAATTTAATAAAAAAAAATGGCATTAAGACACCTGTAATTCATGTAAACTGCATAGATATCTCTCTAGAGTACACAGACAATTACTAAAAAAACCAACAAACAAATACAAAAAATTGATGAGAAAAGAGCCATAGGACCCAGTTTAAAAGTTTGCCAGACAAGAAGAACAATATCACAGTTAGGGACACAATAGAAAAAAATTAAATTAAATTAATCTCTAGTTGCAATCATAGAAAGACAAATAATGACCATGAAAAATGTCATTTTAAACCTTCTGGATGAATTTGAGACTTCTGTTCTATTGCCACATGTCTTGAATTCTGCTTATGTTACATATGTTCTACTAAACTATCAATGATGCATAATTTAAAACATTAAAATGTTAAAAATTCATGACAAAGGGCATAAGCAATATTTTAAGAGAACTCAGAAGAGAGCATCATTATTTTAAGTTTACTTTAAGATTGTGAGAGCAGGGAATTTCTTGTGTGGTAGCATTTTAACAGACCCTGAAGGATGTATTATTTATTATTTATACTTTGCCTTGTTTTTCAAAGGATTTACAATTGCTTATAAAAAAGTTATAAATTTTTTTAAGTAACAGGATGCAGAAACCAGGGTTTAGGGGAAAATAATAAGTGGGGGCGGGGGAAAGGAGCAAGAAAGACATAACATTAGCAAATTGGAATTCATAGTGTTCAGTTCATTTTTGTTGAGGAGGGAAAATGGGAATTTGCCTCTAGGCAAATGAAGACAAAAATACTATCAGTTATTGTTTCAACAATTGATAAGTTTATTAAAGGGGAAGGGCAGCGATTATTTGTTGTTGTTGTTGCTTATTGGTTTGTGTCTTTTTTTTTTTTCCTGGCACTGATTTCTTCAAAGAAGCTGCCATGAACCATGGCAATAAAGGCCATTCTGGACAAAAGGCAAAGAATTAAAACATCAATGTAAAAATAAGCAAACATTACTAATCATTAAATGGAACATCTGAACAGGAATCAAAAAAGGATTGTACCTGACTTTGCTGTAGATGCTTGATGATGATGAATTAGGTTCTAAGGACAAAGGGGAACCAGACAACACAGAGGAGCAGCAGTAAGTGGTGGTCAAAGTGCGGTGCCCAGACCAGAAGCATCAGCGCCTCCAAGGAAAGTGTAAACAATGCAAATTCCTGGCCACACTCCAGACCTACTGAATTGAAAAGCTTAGGTAAAACCAGAAATCTGTGATTTCCAACCCTGCAGGCAGTTTCGATGCACAGCAGTGTCTGTGAAGCCCCAGGCTAAGGAGTCTGGAATATAGACTAGATATAATCCAGGGGTACTGAAGGTATCGTCCCTCCTAAATCCCTTTAGTATCACAGGGGCCAGGCTCATTTCCTGCTACTGCCACTCACAAGTGAGACTGGGAGCCAAACGAGATCCTCCTGCCTTCTAGTACATTTCAATCTTGTAAGAGAATTCTAGAGCAAGCAGGAGTTCTCATCTGGGGCTGGATAATTCCTCGCTTTCCTGTGTACTTCAGGATGGTGCACAGCATCCCTGGCCTCCCGACCCACTTAATGCCATTAGCGTCACTTCCCTAATGGAAGACGACCAAAATCCCTCCTGCAACCACCAAACGTTCTCATAGGGAAAAAATTACTTACACCTGAGAAACAATGAACTAAAGTATTTTCAAACTAAAATGTAGAGTCTGGGTATCACTCAACCCCTGGGAGTATTCTCACCTATGCTCTCGATGTTACAGCACTGTCATCTAGGTTCAACTCAGATAGGGAGTTCTTCTAAAAGACTGAGTACACCAACTCAGGGTATATATTACAGTAAAGATGATGATGAAAATGCTAATGATGATCATAACAAAAAGAAAATAATTTATAATAATTTATTGAGTAGTTACTGAAATTCTCCTCCCCCCAGAGAAAGAACCAGAAATGTAAGTAGTTCATTTCAGAATCTTTCTACAACAGCATAGACTCCATGAAGGCTAATGTCAGCCCAGAAGAATCTATTTTTAAAGAGGCTTTAGATGATAGATGTTTTTAAATTTGAGTGTGGCATTATCTTAGGAATGTATTGAACGCTCAGATTGCTGGGTCTTTTTTTCAGTAAAGTTAATTTAATATTTAGCAAGTATGGAATACCTAATATATACCAGGTATAGAGCTAACCCCTAAACACACAGATACATACATGACACATACATATCAGATACTTGGTGATAAACAACCGGTAAACTTTGGATCAGGAAATTAGAACCTACATCTGTCTGGCTACAATGTCCAGATGGATAGTGTTCATAATTATTACCAAGTATTTCCTCTCATAAATGTCTTAAGCAGCAAAGTCTCTAGAAACACCAAGTGAACAGTTTGGAATTGTATCTGCTTTACATGAATAATCAAGGTACTACATCCAACATTTTGAGGTTAAAGGGAATGTTCTCATAGACAGCCTTCAGCCCAGATGTAATGCAGTTCTCTAATTCTGAGACAAAACTCATTATACGACAAATATAAATTTAGTGACAGCTTTAAAATATAGTTTCTGGCAGGGAAGGAAACACTACCACATAAAGGTAAATATAAAATCTTAAAAGAAATATTTGAAAATATATTTGAAGTGTTGAAAGGAAAAAGAGTACTTTATGTTCTTTATCCTAAAACTTTGTGTGTTGAATTTATTCCTGTTTGTTTTTCTATATTCTGTTTTGTAGCCTTATGAAGTGTTTCAAACATATCTGAATGCTTAAGAGTGAATGCCCTACATGGTGTGATGCTGTATTATATATGAAATGTGCATATATTAACTATATGGAAATATATTTCTATATAGTTATGAATTCAGTAGGTCTCTTTGTTGCCA
Organism: Saccopteryx bilineata; assembly: GCF_036850765.1. NCBI lineage: Eukaryota > Metazoa > Chordata > Mammalia > Chiroptera > Emballonuridae > Saccopteryx > Saccopteryx bilineata. The sequence continues at coordinate 254,285,570 of NC_089494.1, forward strand.
AAATTCCTTATCATTCCGCAAACTTGGAGGGAAATAATGCACAGAATTTCCTAAGTGGTATATACTCGCAGAACAGGAAGCTGTGAGTGATTCTAGCTTCTTCACAAGTTTCTTCAATAACAAGAAATAGAAATAGTTGAGAAAAGGAATTCTGGTGAGCAAGATGAAGTCATCAAAATGCAGCTTTCCTAACGTTCACTCAGAGAGCTTAAAAACTCTCTAAATAAACAATTATTGATACAAGAAGTAACCCACCCAGTACATCAGCCTCCGAGACAGGGATTTACATGGAGCCCTGATGAAGATACACATTAGAAACAGAACTGGGCAATGTAAAAGAATCAGGACCAAGATACTTTTCTAAGCATTTTTGTTCTAATCGCTACCCCTAATTGTTAAATATTAGTGATTCACAGTGGGACTCCTACAAGATTTAGAACAGAATATGTCTTGCTTGCAGAGACTGTCTCAAGCATTGTAGAATGTTTACTTCTCCCCACTCTCCCCAATGCCAGTGGTCTCCACCCAGCCTACCAGGCAAAAAAATAAAAGCCCTAGAACATTAAATCTTCCTTAGCAGTACAGAAACACCTGCAGTTGAGAATGATTCTTTTTATTGATAAAATACATGGTGAAGTACCTGTTTGAAGAACTATAATACTTATTCCATAATATTTGCTCAAATCATCTTGTTTGAGCTAATACCTTCAAAAAAAAAAGAAAGAAACTTTTCATATACAATTAAGCAAAGAATGCTTAAGTTGGCCTGACCTGTGGTGGCGCAGTGGGATAAAGTGTCGACCTGGAACACTGAGGTTGCCGGTTCAAAACCTTGGGCTTGCCCGGTCAAGGCACATATGGGAGTCGAAGCTTCCTGCTCCTCCCCCTTCTTTCTCTCTCTCTCTCTCTAAAAAATTCAATAAATAAAATATTTAAAAAAAAAAAGAGTACTTAAGTTCCTTCAATTCGACAATATTTATAGTCCTGTTTCCAGAAGACGTTTGTCTGCCAGGTGTGACTGGCGAGGCTCCACCTGCACCCTGACGGCCCAAGAATAGAACCCGGAGAGACAGAACCACCACCTCTTCAGGTGCCACCCTGGTGTGAGTCACTAACACGTGTAGTCTTCATTGTCGTCTCCATGTCCTTTCAGGGACCAAACATAGACAATCCAGAGATTTCTCTTCCATTCAGTTCCACCCTGTTGCAATCACAAGGCAAACTCAGTGAAGTTAACATTTGTACTAAGTACAGTTCTGGCACTGTGCTAAATGTTAGATATGAAATACCAGCAAGAGGGGGTAGGGACCTTGTGAAGCTCATATTCTAGTAGGATATAAACACATGAGAATGGAGATCAGCATAGAATGTGATCAATGTTAAAAGAAATTACAGTACTGCCCAGAAGCAACAGGAGGGAAAGTAAATACCCCATCACAGAAAAAAGAGGCATTTAGAAGATATTTTAATGCCAAGATCCAAACAATAAAGAGGTATTTAGTACATGAAAAGTCAGGAGCGTTATTATTTTCTAAGCATAGTGATTAGCATAGGAAAAACAAAAGGGTTTTATTCAAAATAATCTGTTCATAGATAAAAATATTACAATATTCCTATAAAGCCTAGCAGGGTGTAGTAGAAAACTGCAATAGTCTAGAAATAGAATTAAAGTCAGCTCATTTAGAACCTAATGCATGCAAGATGACAATTTCATCCACTTGCTTAGAAAACTCAAATTGGTGTCCATTATGCAGAACACTACTCAGCAATGAAAAGGAATGAACAGACTACCTCTCTCCAGCCCCTGTGGATAAACCTTACAATGATTATACTTACTGAAAGGAACCAGACAAGAGTCTATATTGTACTATTACATTCATATAAAATTTTGAAAAACACACAAACTCATCCACACTGAAAATGGATCATTGGTTGCCTGGAAGTGGCAGTGGGGTTGGCAGGGAGGGTAGAAAGAAGGCTTACAAAGAGATGTTAGGTGTGACCAGGCAGTGGTGCAGTGGATAGAACATTGGACTGGAATGCTGAGGACCCAAGTTCGAAAACCTGAGGTCGCCAGCTTGAGCTTGGGCTCATCTGGTTTGAGCAAGGCTCACTAGCTTGAGCCCAAGGTCGCTGGCTTGAGCAAGGGGTCACTCAGTCTGCTATAGCCCTCCAGTTAAGGCACATATGAGAAAGCAATTAATGAACAACTAAGGTGTTGCAACAAAGAATTGAATTGATACTTCTCATCTCTCTCTCTGTCTGTATGTCTCTCTCTTTGTCACAAAAAAAAAAAAAAGAAAAAGAAGATGTTAAGATTATTCTCCTGAAGGTGATAGATGTGTTCAGCATCTTGATTGTGGCGATGGTATCATGGGAGTATCTGTACATCAGGGATTATGAAATTATACATGTCAAACATGTCATTTGCTACAGACCAATTATACCTTAATAAAGTTGACCAAAATATCAAATAAAAACAAAGACTTATCCAATGCCTTTGAGTGCTTAAAAGATCTATAAGAGTCAATATAGAACTGCAAATGTTTTCCCATTGCAGTGGTATAAGAATTGAGTGAATGGGCCAGCAGAGAAATCAACATGTAATTTAATTTAAAATATTAAATAAGAAAAATAATTCAAATTTTATTTGTAAAATACCTATTTATAAAATCACTATTATTGCAATTGTGTATGGATGAATATATAGTTTGTGTGTGTGTGTGTGTGTGTGTGTGTACTATTCATATTATTTCTCCTTTCTAAAATATCTTTCCTGGCCTTTAATCTACCCACCTTTTAAACTTCTATTTTCTTTTAAAGCAGCTCTATGCTGCTCCCACCTCTGTGAAGCTTTTATTTTCTAAGCTCAGTTGTACACAGAGCGCCCCTTCCTGTATAAGTTCACAAAGCCTCCATCATATTTCAATCATATAACCGCCCAAGTATCCCTTCATTTACTTATTGGCTTGGGTGTCTCTTCCACGAGAGCACCATCTCTGTAAAAGCCATTCTCTTTATATTCTGGGCAATCATCAAAGTGATCAACATCGTCAACAAAGTAGTATATTGATAGATTTAGTACCATGATTCCAATTCCTATCTTCATACACATGTTCTAAGATATGAGTAACAAAGAGGTATGCCAACCTGCTATGCCAATTCCAGACTACCAGCATTGGTAAGGATTCTAATGCCATTTCTGAAATCTAGACAGAGGATAATGTTTGTTTAGAAACATCCACCATGGGGTTAGTAAGGGGATATGGGAATATAAGCAACACATACTTGTGATATCTAGATTTAAGAGTGTGTAATTAAAATGTTATAAAAACTAGTACTTTAAATCAATGTTGCATCCAAAATGGAGTGTCACCACTTCTTTCTAGAATGCATGGCCTTTCTTCTAGTTGCCATTTTGGGTGGCAAAATTGAGATGTTCTTCATCTTCTCATATGTTCTTATTTAGATTAAAAAAAAATCAGTGACAGACATGTGGCTTTATTAAAAAAAAAGAAAAGAACATTAAGTTGGGGGTGGTTGAGAGGTGAGAAGAGGGAAAGGTGAGGAATGGAAGATGACTTAGGGATGGTGAACAAAGAAACAGGACATGTGGGAATTGTCCCTGACGGTGAAGGCCATAGGATGCACAAGAGGTATACCCATGCAATGTCGACCTCTGTGGCAAACCTGCCCCCTGCAACTGGTGTTTCATGGGCATGAAGGGATCAAAATTCAGATCTAAGTTATGACAGAGAAAAGAGAATGGCCACAAGATGCCATGCTACAAACAGCTTAGAACGTGTAGTGTGAGCATGCAGAACACAGAGTTAATAGTGACCATAAAAACATAAAAGATACACAAATCTTGGAGAAGCAATGGATTTCTTCTGAGACATGATAAGGGAGTCAAAAAGATTTTATGAAAATATCAAAGGACAGGGTGTGTGGGCTACAAAGAGCATAATATGACTACATACTTCTTTATAGAGTATGGTAAGTCTTTGACCATGATATTATTGGATTTCTAAGACTATTCTGAAACATAAGCAGGTCAGAAATTATTAACCATTTAAAAGAAACTGAGGCTCCTAGAAGTTAAAAATCACTCTGGAGCCAGTGACTCAGGGAGGAAGAATGTGTCAACAGGCCTCTTCCTCCTCATTTCACTTCCACCTCTCTCCTCCTTTCTCCTTCCCTCCCTCCCCTACTTCCTTCCTTCCTTCCCTCCTTCCCCTCCTTCTTTCTTCCCTTCCTTCCCTCCTTTCCTCCTTCCTTCCTTCCTTCCTTCCTTCCTTCCTTCCTTCCTTCCTTCCTTCCTTCCTTCCTTCCTTCTGTCCCTGCTTCCTTCCCTTTCCCCCCCCCTCTCTCTCTCTCTCTAGCTCTCTCACCAAACAGAGCTCATGTGAATCTTCATTTAATAGTTAAAAGCTGTATACCAGGTCATGGTTTGAAACATAAATGTTAAACATACACAACAATTACAGATGATGCTCTAGGAAACAAAAATGATGAAGCCATGTATTTATAAGAAGAATGCTTTAATTGGTGATTTACTTTTAAAATAAATATGTAATTTAAAATTATATGTTTCCATTGATTGTTTTCCCCTAGGAAGTAAGCACAATAAAACACTGATTATACAGGTCTGATTATTTAACCATGTTACCTTAATCTTTTACAAAAATGTGGTTTCTTGAGGTTTTGAATGCATGTATCGGCTACATGTACAGTATTACAGTGTGTATAATTGTATACACATATGTATGCATGTGTGTGCATATAGATAACTTGAAATAAATAATTTTAAACCAAAACCAAGGAATTCCCTCTCTATTTGTGCAGTTGTTTGACTGGGTTAGGAAATTGCATTTATAAAAGCTCCTTTGTCTGAAACAACATTATATTCTGGAGAAGAAACCTCTTTCTTCTTTGATGAAGACAGTTTTTTTTTATGGGAACTGAACTATTCCCCAATCCCCTGGTGGGATATGAATTAATATAGGAGAACCGAGTTTACCCTCAACAGCTGCAGCCTGCACCTGTGCTGTGTTTTTCTAATCCTTTTTCACTGCAGTATGGTAGAGAAGAAAGCAGGGGGAAATGCTTTATGGGACCTTCCAGCTAAGATGCTTAATGCATTATTAGGAACAGAAATTCTCGGTGGGATTCAACCCTGCCTATTAGGAATTCGGCTTCAGAAACCGAATAAGAAAAGTATATAACAATTCCCCATCCTGTGCTGAGATTGGCAGTGGGATCCACACCAGTCATTTTCTGGTTTCTCTTTAATCCGTCATACTGGGTTCCCCAGATAATTTCATCTCCTCCCTTTTTTGACCCACAGCCTATGGAGCAGAAGTATTTATTATACCACGTTGGCACAGCGTGAGTAACACTGGCCAAGATGAAGCACGCCGTCAGCTCCGCTGTATGCCTGCTCCGCGTCATTAAGCATTAATGAAGTGGTCTCTAATTGTTTTTTGCTCCTGGGCTCCAGGCTCTTTTTTGCTTGGTACTCTTGGGTAGCTTTCCCTCAAAGTCAAGTGAACTCTTCCAACTGTTGAGATGGCAGGCATGTGCTTCCCTGTGGAGGTCATGACGTTAACCTGCTACGAGTTGGAAGGCAAAAGGAAAGGGACAAAATGTTCCCAGTGGTGGGCATCCAAAAATCAGTGTCTTTGTTGTTTCTAGCTGTTGATTCGTTGACCTCTGGAAACCAAGTTTCGCCATTGCTCAGCATCGTGGGATGAGCTATGCCAACCAGAAAAAACTGCTTTAGCATCATTCACTACTACTTGAAGAAGAAATTTTCAGTGATGGATGTACAAAAACATGTACGGTTTCTGGGAAACTTCTCCAGAGAAAACTTGGTAAATAATATATCTTAAGAGAAAAGTGTTGGGAAAATACAGAATGTTGTAAGAAAAGCAGTCAGCCAATTTACATTGTCACACAGAGATAAAGGTGTTTCAAGTGCCCTGTATTTTATATTTTGAAAAAAAAGGTACCTTCTTTAGATGCGTCTCAGCAAAACAAATCCTTCCCATCAGAACAGGAATAATGATCAAGTTACATGCTTTTCTGAAAGTAGAAAGAAAGTTTTATTGCTGACTGTTTCAAAAGTCGAAGAAGCATATGTTAATACAGACTGCTACCACACTTGACAATTTAGTAAGTGGAGAGTAGGAGAGTATTGTTATCTTAGCCAAGTATTTCACTTCACCCAGAATCTCTCTGCAAAGCCCATGTGGAAACTCTAGCTTAGAATTCAGTGCCAATTTTTACCCTGGCAAATAGGATCTGAAATCTTCAACTGCAACAAACAATTCCTCTTGACCAAGTAGTAAAATAACATTCAGGAAGGGGTAACGGTGAGTTTGTGAAATTCAGCAACCTCAGGAGTTATTAGACAGAAGACATTTCATTTTTAATGAGGGCTGCAGGGGATTTAGGTTATATACACACACACAAATGAATGTGGTTCTGATTAAAAATATCAGTCACATATTGCATGCAAAGATTTAAACGAAGGCCAAGTTACAATAAAATTTCTATGGGGTCAGGTTACATAAAAATGCATTCTGAAGAATTAACTTGATTAATATGAATCCACTGAATAACAAACTGATTCATGTTAATCAAATTAATTCTAATTATTTTCCACTTATGTTGAAATATTAATGTCCTCTATTGAAATTAAAATATCCAAAGAATGTATGCTATTATAGGTATTCATTTTGCCATCGTTTTAGGTCACCGAGTTTCTCTCTTCCCTTCAGGGTCCCCTATAAAACTGTCAGCCAGCCATATTTCTGTTTAAGTAGATGCATCTGCCTCCTTTGACTTAGTTTGGTGCCCTTGTGGCTCCAAGGGTTGAATGTTTATGGCAGTGCCCTGCAAGAACACGTGTTGGTGCCTGAGACCTCAGCATGCCTGTCACTTCTCTTCAGTTTGTGTTGCACAGTTGAGTGGGTCTGTCCTTTGAGTGACTGCAGGGACAGGGCCTGGGAGATCATCAGAAATCAGAATGACAACTTAGCTCAAAACAGAGCCCTTGTCACAAACGAATGTGCTTCAGAGGGCAAGTGCATGTAGCTGGTATTTCCACTGCAGTTGTGGGTTTAGAAGTACATGTCCTTAAAGCCATAGGATTATCAGATCTGCATAGTAGCTTAGAGCTTTTCTCACTTTACAGTTGTATAAAATGGCACCTACAGAAGTGAAGGGCTACTTTTGTCTGGGAAATGTCAGCATGTAGACTTGAACTTAGGTCTGCTGACTTGCTACCTCTGGAAACAAGGTCCTTTCCATGGTCCCTTAATGCTGCATTTTTTATAGCCCTGGATCAGGGCAGCTAGGGTCTTGGTTACATCTATGATGAGAAGAGTTTTTCTCTCTTTTCAGAACACAGTCTCACTCTTAAACCACTGAAGCAGCCATGTAAATATGAACAGTTGATTTACAAGGAGAACTTTAAATGACAATATGGCTTACTCGGTATAATTCCATTATTCTTTCTGGGAAAGTTATTAAATTTCAGATCCTGTTTATCTTTGATCTCTCATTATGTGTTATTAATATGGAATCTCTAAGTATATTTATAGAATAGGTACTTGATCGGTGTATTTTATTTTATTCAATTGTTTCCTTGAATTATTTGGGGATGTGTGTGCGAAGAACACTGAGCTGTCAATTAAACAGATGAAAAGTCAGCGGAATTCAGCCTATTTATAATATGGAATAATTTTTCCCATGAAGAAGGTTATATATACAGTAGACAAGTATTTCCAGCTGCACTGTCTTACCTATCCACCAATTTACCTCTTCCTGGCTTAGGCAGTATAAAAAGAAGGGTGTTAAGAGGGTGTTAACAATAGGGCTGGAAGGAAGGTTCAATCCATTCCAGATGTGGTAGTTGACACCTTGTCTTAACTTTGTTCTCAGTCTAACACCTCATATATCATTGACAATGGGCCAATCAGGAAACACACCCAAAAATTGAGGTATCATGATTAGGTGCTAATAATTAGGGTTGGAATTCCTTTGACTGAAACAAACATTTTGGTAGTCTGTTTCTCAGAGTTTCACACTAGATCTTTTTTACCTAACTTTTGCCATTATACTTTTTTAACCCAATTTTTCAATTACGTTCTTTTGCTTCTTTTGCTCACTCTCTTCTGGAAAATTTGGGTGTGCTTTGCTTTCTTTTTCTTTTTCTTTTTTTTCTACCTGATTTGGAAACCACAGGGTAGGATATTCTGAGCTACACTGCAGGACCTAATTCATCAATAGCTATGAGTTTAATAATGCATTTTTACAGAGCAAGAGAGTGAAAAGGCAAATAAGTTTTTAGTTATTTGAAACAGTGTTCTGATTCAAAAGACCTCTTGTGGAGTTTCCGAAGCTACCAAGGACCATATTTTAAGAACACAGAATTTAAAAATATTCTCATAAAAGTGACTATACATAGTGGGGCAAAAGAGGCTTTATGATTGTTCATATGGGAAACAATATAATAATTAATAAATAATGACATAGAGTAAGCTCTGTGTTTCACATACTAACAAGTGCAAAGCTACTTTTGCCCCACCCTGTATTTACAGTAAGAGTGTGGAATATGGATCTATGTGGAGGAGGTGGGTTAGGAACAGAAGGTGAGATTTGAAAATGAGTAAAATGCTGAAAAGGGTGTAAGCCATTTCTTACACTGGAAACAGAGCAAATCAACTGAGGAAAGCAGTACTTGACTAATTTAGACTAGGTTGTTCAAAAAGGCCTGTGCCCCTTGTGGTGTGGCAATGCTGACACAGTGTTTCAGCGATGGAACAGTCTAAGGCATGTACAAATGTTTAGCCATCTGTTCTATTTACATCCACCTCCAAATAAAGAAATGTCGTCTAAAATTGTTGTTCTCCGCCTGACCAGTGGTGGCGTAGTGGATAAAGCGTCAACCCAGAAACGCTGAGGTTGCCAGTTCTAAACCCTGGGTTTGCCTGGTCAAGGCACATATCGGAGTTGATGCTTCCTGCTCCTCCCCCTTCTCTCTCTCTCTCTCTCTCTCTCCCCTCTCTATAATGAATAAATAAAATCTTAAAAAAAAATTATTGTTCTCCAAATCTCACTTCCATTGCATTGTAAAGGTGTAGACTATACCAGACCACTCAAAAAATCAAGTTCCCTACCAAAACAGAAAGGACTGGAGCCACTAACCTTAGACTGAGGAACCCTAAACTGGGGTAGACTTGTAATTCTAAATTGTGTAGTAAAGTTAGACCTCATTGAGAAAGTGACATTTAAACAAAGACTCAAAACACCTGAGGGATGTCAGATAGCGAGTGAAGAATATTTTAGTCAGTGAAAACAGCCAATGCCCTAGGTCAGGAGAATACATAAAGTGTTTTTTTTTTTAAATCTATACGAAAGCCAGTGTGGCTAAAGTAGGGTTCAGACACTGAGCAGAAAGCCAAACTGTTTAGGGTTTTGTGAGGCATTGTAAGGAATTCGTTGTTTAAGTCAGAGCGGGAGCCATTTCAGGGTTCTGAGCAAAGGACTAACATAATCTGACTTATATTCAGAAAGGTTTTTCTTGATGATTCAGGAAAAATTGAATGAAGTGAGGTAACGACAAAAGCAAAGAGACAAGTATGACTATGATGAAGAATGCCCAACGTGCTATCCATCAATTTCTTTCCTTCCTGTACTATATACATGCTTGTCCTTCAACATTAAGAAGTGGAGGTTCGCCTGACCAGGCGGTGGCACAGTGGATAGAGTGTCAGACTGGGACACGGAGAACCCAGGTTCGAGACCCCAAGGTCGCAAGCTTGAGCGCGGGCTCATCTGGTTTGAGCAAAAAGCTCACCAGCTTGGACCCAAGGTCACTGGATTGAGCAAGGGGTTACTGGGTCTGCTGAAGGCCCATGGTCAAGGCACATATGAGAAAGCAATCAAAGAACAAGTAAGGTGTCGCAACGAAAAACTAATCATTGATGCTTCTCATCTCTCTCCGTTCCTGTCTGTCTGTCCCTATCTCTCTCTCTCTCTGACTCTCTGTCGTTGTAAAAAAATAAAAATAAAAATAAAGAGTGTTTTAAGAAGTGGAGGTTCACTCCCCTCCTCTTGACTCTGGGGTAGACTTAATGACTTGCCTGTGGGAGTGATGGGAGGACTTCCTAAGAAGCCCTGCAACTTCGAACTAATTCTCTTGAAGCCCACTTGGGAGAAGCTCCAGCTTAGAATCTACCCGCAATGGGGGAGAAATACACATTACATGGAAAGTCCACATGTTGACAGGTCCAGGTGACAGGCCCAGCTGAGCTCGAGTCAACATCCAGGGTCAACTGCCAGCCAAGTGACTGAGACATCTGGGACATCCGTTCTAATGTGTCATTTGACTGTGAATGCACAAAAGAGCTCAAGTGGGAACCACTCAGCTGAGCCCACTCAACCTAGAGCAGAACAGAGAAAAATAGAAGACTGCTTAACACCACAAAGTTTGTAGTAATTTGGAGTAGTCCATTCAGCTGCAGACAAGTGAAGCACAGGCTGCTGCTTCATCCATATGGAAGTAGCAACTGAAGAGTGACAAGAATTTGATGTCTCAGTAGAGTTGATGTAGAGCAAAACAGATCATCTGATTGAGTGATGTACAGGTGGATTTGAGGAAAGGGCAAAAATTAAGGATGACTATGAAATAATTTACTCAAATAGGAAGGAGGTAGGAATTGCTATCAAATGAGTTTTTGGATGGCTATAGATGGAGCAAGCATAAAGAAGGAATAGGCTTTTGAACAAAGAAGTGAGACAAGGGTGAGTTAAAAATTTATATGGTACAGTGAGTAGGATGGGCAAAGGGAGAAAGTAAAAACAAGAAAATTACTGAGAAATGGTCATTATAATCCATCCTTAAGGTAAATATGGCTGCCTAAAGTGGTTTCAGAATGGATGGCAAAAAGAAAGAAATGTGTTAAGTCAAAGAAAATATCAAATAAGACAAATGACAAAGTCAAATGTTAAAGTGAAAGTCATATTATTTGGAAAATACTGGCATAGTTTATGCAGTAAGACATAAAAATGATGGCCAGGGGTCTATAGATAGGAACAGAAAAATGGAGATTCCCCTGGAAATGAGAAATTTATAAAGTATATTAAATATTCTGAGTACATTAGAATATTGTATATTAAATATTTTTTCCAGTAATAAATGGATAAAGAAAAAAGAAACATATGTATAATTTCTTTTGTGGAGAAAAGCCACCATGGATTATGACTTTTATGTTGTAAGTGTATGTCAGTGTTTTTTTTTCTATGTTCACTCTCTCTTTTTTAAAGAATTTTTCCATTGATTTGAGAGAAAGGAGGAGAGAGAGAAAAAGAAAGAGCGAGAAAAGCACCAATTCATTGTTCCACTTAGGTGTTACATTTTTAGTTACACACTCATTGACTGCTTGATGACATCTCATGTGTTCCCTGACTGGGGATCAAACCCACAGCCTTAGTGCTCTGGGACAACGTTTTATTCAGTGAGCTACCTGGCCAGAGCTAACTCTCTTTCTTTATGGAGATGATGGAAGACTATTTTCGTCATTTTCTATCCTTAACCCATAAGTGTTCAGTTTAAATTTTGTGGCTTTATTTGTAATCCAGAGGGACTTGAACTTTCAAGGAAAATCTGTTATCTTAACAGATTTTCAAGTGTAATCACAATATATTAGTGCTCCAAATAGATTTATAAATGCTTTGGTTAAATATTAAAAAGTTAATCATCTCTGTGCACAACACCCCAAAAACACTTTTGCCCTTATGAATTAGGAATAAAGCAAACATAAGCACTTTTGAAAGATCAGTGCCCAAAAGAAATGTTTTGACAACAAAACAGAGAAAAGGGAGGCTTCTTTGCCTGAATTTTTATAATCCTGTGTCTGCTAAACTGCGCTAAGAAAGGAAGGGATGGGGGTCATGTAAAACCTGGAAGTAGAGCTAATCCCAGTTTGTCGGCTGCAGTAAGGATCAACATATTCATTTGCTGCTTTAAAATCACTTGTAGTTAGAAACATATTTATCGTATCAAACCTGATTCAGTTCTCACTGCCTGTTTTCAGAGCTGTTCTCTGACAGACATCGGTGACAGAATTCTCCTATGCTCTAAAGTCTAAAAGCATGGCCTATGGCACCTAAAACTAACTTTTCAGCCTCATACGTAGTCAGTATTAGACATTGGAAATGCAGCTTAACCCTATTAATTCCCTATGTAAGCCCCAGTCCCTTCTGGTCCACGGGGCACCAGCATCATATTATTTCTGAGTTCTCTGAGTACCTTCTGTCCGGGTATCTCCTTTGGCTCCGTATCCTATGCTCATGCTGTCTTCAGCCCGAGGAACATCCAAGTATCTTGAAGGCAGGCAGACGTAAAACGAAAATATTTGATAGATTACATACAAGTCTGCTTTGTGTCTGGCCTTCAGCCCCTCATAGGTTTGATTTTTCTTTAAAACAGGAAACTTTACCTCCCTGTTATGTATAAAAGACAGAGTAAAAATCACTTCCTTCAGAACGTTGCATGTGTTGGAATTGGGATTTGAGCCCAAAATGTGGCTCAAAATCCACCCAGTTTCACCTTAATTATACGCTACGCAAATATACAATTTTCTTTACACCCCACAGGAAGTTGAATGTATACACGGTTCATTAATTTGTATCTGTAGAATTGAACTGAATTGAGTCTTTCCTACCTACATCAGCATTTTTTAAAATTTATTTATTAAATTTAATGCAGTGACATTGATAAATCAGGGTACATATGTTGAAAGAAGACATCTCTAGATTATTTTGACATTTGATTGTGCTGTGTACCCCTCCCCCAAAGTTAAATTGTCTTCTGTCACCTTCTATCTGGTTTTCTTGTGCCCCACCCTTCCCCCAACCCCTCTCTGCTTCTTCACCCCATCCCCCCCACCCCTGTTGCCATCACATTCTTGTTCATGTTTCTGAGTCTCATTTTTATGTCCTTTCTATGTATGGATTTATATAGTTCTTAGTTTTTTTCTGATTTACTTAATTCACTCCATATAATGTTGTCAAGGTCCATCCATGTTATTGTAAATGATCCAATGTCATCATTTCTTATGGCTGAGTAGTATTCCATAGTATATATGTACCAAAGCTTTTTAATCCACTCGTCCTCTGACAGACACTTGGGCTGTTTCCCAATCTTTGCTATTGTGAACAATGCTGCCACAAACATGGGGGTGCATTTCTCCTTTTGGAGCCGTTCTATGGTGTCCTTGAGGTATATTCCTAAAAGTGGGATAGCTGGGTCAAAAGGCAGTTCGATTTTCAGTTTTTTGAGGAATGAAACTAGATTTTTCCACAGTGGCTGCACCAGTCTGCATTCCCACCAGCAGTGCAGGAGGGTTCCCTTTTCTCCACATCCTCCCCAGCACTTATTCTTTGTTCTTTTGTTGATGAGCGCCATTCTGGCTGCTGTGAGGTGATATCTCATTGTGGTTTTAATTTGCATTTCTCTAATGATTAGTGATGTTGAGCATTTTTTCATATGCCTATTTGCCATCTGTATGTCCTCTTTGGAGAAGTGTCTATTCATCTCTTTTGCCCATTTTTGGATTGGATTGTTTGTCTTCCTGGTGTTGAGATTTACAAGTTCTTTATAAATTTTGGTTATTAACCCCTTATCAGACGTATTGTCAAATATGTTCTCCCATTGTGTAGTTTGTCTTTTTATTCTGTCCTTGTTGTCTTTAGCTGTGCAGAAGCTTTTTAGTTTGATATAGTCCCATTTGTTTATCCTGTCTTTTATTTTACTTCCCTGTGGAGATAAATCAGCAAATATATTGCTCCGAGAGATGTCGGAAAGCTTACTGCCTATGTATTCTTCTAAGATGCTTATGGTTTCACAGCCTACATTTAAGTCTTTTATCCATTTTGAGTTTATTTTTGTGAGTGGTGTAAGCTGGTGATCTAGTTTCATTTTTTTGCAGGTAGCTGTCCAATTTTTCCAACACCATTTGTTAAAGAGGCTGTCTTTACTCCATTGTATTTCTTTACCTCCTTTGTCAAATATCAGTTGTCCATAGAACTGTGGGTTTATTTCTGGGTTCTCTGTCCTGCTTCATTGATCTATATGCCTGTTCTTATGCCAGTACCAGGCTGTTTTGAGTACAATGGCCTTGTAGTATAGCTTGATATCAGGAAGTGTGATACCTCCCACTTTTATAGGGTTTTCTATATACAATATCATATCATCTGCAAATAATGATAGTTTTGCTTCTTCTTTTCCAACTTGAATGCTTTTTATTTCTTCTTCTTATCTGATTGCTGTGGCTAAGACTTCCAGGACTATGTTAAATAAGAGTGGTGAAAAGGGGCACCCCTGCCTTGTTCCTGATCTTAAGGGGATTGCTTTTAATTTTTGCCCATTGAGTATGATGTTGGCTGTGGGTTTCTCATAGATGGCTTTTATCATGTTGAGGTATGTTCCCTGTATTCCCACTTTGCTGAGAGTTTTGATCATGAATGGGTGCTGGATTTTATCAAATGCTTTTTCTGCATCTATTGAAATTATCATATGGTTTTTCTCCTTCTTTCTATGTGATGAATCACATTGATTGATTTATGAATATTGTACCAGCCTTGCCTCCCCAGAATAAATCCCACTTGATTATGGTGTATGATTTTTTCCATATATTGTTGGATCCGGTTTGCTAATATTTTGTTGAGGATTTTAGCATCTATATTCATCAGAGATATTGGCCTATAATTTTCTTTCTTTGTGTTGTCTTTGCCTGGTATTGGAATCAGAATTATGCTTGCCTCATAAAAGGAGCTTGGAAGTCTTCCTTCCTCTTGAATTTTTTGAAATAGTTTGAGAAGGATAGGAATGAGTTCTTTGAATATTTGGTAGAATTCCATTGTGAAGCCATAGGGCCCTGGACTTTTCTTTGTTGGGAGTTTTTTGATAACTGTCTTGATCTCATTTGGTGTAATCGGTCTGTTTAGGTTTTCTGATTCTTCCAGATTGATTTTTGGAAGGTTGTATGTTTCAAGGAATTTGACCATTTCATCTAGGTTGTCTAGTTTTCTGACATACAGTTCTTCATAGTATTTTCTTACAATATTTTGTATTTCTGTTGTGTCAGTTGTTATTTCTCCTCTCTCATTTCTAATTTTATTTATTTGAGTCTTCGCTCTTTTTTTTCTTGGTGAGTCTAGTTAAAGGTTCATCAATCTTGTTTACCTTTTTACAGAACCAGCTCCTAGTTTCATTGATCCTTTGTATTGTTTCTTTAGCCTCTATGTCATTTATTTCTGCTCTGACCTTTATTATTTCCTTCCTTCTACTAAATTTGGGCTTTATTTGCTGTTCTTTTTCTAATTCTTTTAGATGCAGGGTTAAGGTGTTTAGTTGAGCTTTTTCTAGCTTCTGAAAGTGTGCCTGTAGTGCTATGAACCTCCCTCTCAGTACTGCTTCTGCTGTGTCCCATAAATTTTGAGTTCTTGTATACTCATTGTCATTCGTTTCTAGGAATTTTTTTATTTCTTCTTTGATCTCATTCTTAATCCATTCATTATTTAACAACCTGCTATTTAGTTTCCATGTGTTTGAGAATTTTTGAGCTTTTCTGTTGTGGTTCATTTCTAGTTTCATGCCATTGTGATTGAAGAAAGTGCTTGATATGATTTCAGTCTTCTTAAATTTGTTGAGAGCACTTTTGTGCCCTAACATGTGGTCTATCCTAGAGAATGTACCATGAGCACTTGAAAAGAATGTATATTCTGCTGCTTTAGGGTGAAAGGTTCTGAAGATATCTATTAAATCGAGTTGATCTAGTGTTTCCAATAAGTCTGATGTTTCTTTGTTAATTTTCTTTCTTGAGGATCTATCTAGTGATGTTAATGGGGTATTGAAATCCCCTACTATTATAGTATTGCTGTTGATCTCACCCTTTAAATCCATCAAAGTCTGCTTTATATATTTGGGTGCTTCTATATTAGGTGCATAGATATTTATAATAGTTATATCTTCCTGTTGGATTACTCCCTTTATCATTATGTAGTGGCCTTCTTTATCTCTTACTATATTCTTTGTTTTAAAGTCTAATTTGTCTGATATAAGTATTGCTACCCCAGCTTTTTTTTTATTTCCATTTGCATGAAATGTTTTTTTCCATCCTTTTACCTTCAATCTATGTGTATCTTTTGTTCTAAGGTGTTCTCTTATAGACAGCATATGTATGGGTCCTGTTTTCTTATCCACGCAGCTACCCTATGTCTTTTGATTGGATCATTTAATCCATTTACGTTTAAAGTTCTTATTGTTATGTAGTTGTTTATTGCCATTTTCTTCTTTAAAGGTGTATTCCTTTTTTGCTATATTCTTTTCCCACTTTGATCTGTTTACAACAGGCCCCTTAACATTTCCTGCAGCATTGGTTTGATTGTAATGAATTCCTTGAGTTGTTTTTTGTCTGGGAAGCTTTTTATTTCTCCTTCGATTTTAAACGAGAGCCTTGCTGGATAAAGTAGTCTTGGTTGTAGGTTCTTGTTCTGCATTACTTTGAATATTTCTTGCCATTCCCGTCTGGCCTCAAGTGTTTCTGTTGAGAAGTTGGATGTCATCCTTATGGGGGCTCCTTTGTAGGTAACAACTTTTTTTTCTCTTGCAGCTTTTAATATTTTCTTTTTATCTCTTAGCTTTGGTATTTTAATTATGATGTGTCTTGGTGTAGGTTTCTTTGGGTTTCTCTTTAATGGAGTCCTCTGTGCTTCTTGGACTTGTGAGAGTTTCTCTTGCATTAATTTAGGGAAGTTTTCAGCTATGATATGATTGAACAAAGTCTCTATCCCTTGTTCTTTTTCTTCTTCTTCAGGAACCCCTATGATGCGGATGTTATTTCTCTTCATGTTGTCACAGAGCTCTCTAAGGGTTTCCTCTGACTTTTTGCGTCTCTTTTCTCTTTTCTTCTCTGCTTTCATGCCTTCATTCCAGTTGTCCTCCAACTCACTGATTCGATCCTCAGCTCTATCTATCCTGTTTTTAATTCCTTCCATTGTGGTCTTTATTTCTGATATTGTATTTGTCATCTCCGACTGATTCTTTTTTATATTTGCTATTTCTTTATTTAGGTTTTCAAACTGCCCCTCCATTGTTGTTCTAAGATCCCTAAGCATCCTTACAATCATTATTTTGAACTCTGCATCTGGAAGTTTGATTATTTCCATATCACTCAGTTCATCTCCTGAAGGTGTCTCTTGTGGTTTCATTTGGATTGCACTTCTTTGTCTTTCATTGTCTGTTTTTGGGTTTTTTATTTGTAGAGTTGGTTGAGTCTAGGCTTGGTGTTGTCTGCCTCTACATCAGCATTTTTAAGATAAGAACTTCTGGCCTGACCTGTGGAAGCACAGTGGAAAAAGCGTCGGCCTGGAATGCTGAGGTCGCCAATTCAAAACCCTGGGCTTACCGGGTCAAGGCACATATGGGAGTTGACATTTACTGCTCCTCCCTCCTTTCTCTCTCTCTCTCTCTGTCTCTCTTCTCTAAAATGAATTAAAAAATTTAAAAAATAAAAATTAGAAAAAAAAATTTTTTAAAGATAAAAACGTCCTGTTTCCTGGGAAAGATAATAATTTGGCTTTTACCAAATAAAATTTCAGGTGTGAGGAAAAGTAGCTTAAAGATATTTCTACTTGATACTTTTATTTTATTTTCTTCTTTTTCTCTCTTCTTTTTCTCTTCCTCTTTTGTATTTCCCTTCCTCCTCCTGCTCATCTCCCCTTCACTCCTCCACCCCTTATTATTATTTTAAATAAATGGGGACCATTTTTTTAAGTCTAAAGTACATCTTATTTTATTAAGACACTTTTCAGATGTTATAGACAGGCTTTAGCCGGGTAGCTTAATTGGTGGGAGCATTGTCTCGATGTGGCAAGTTTGTGGGTTTGAACTCCAATCAGTACACATACAAGAATCTACCAATCAATACATGATAAGTGAAAGAACAAATTGATATTTCTCTCTTTCTCTCCATTCTTCTCTCTCTAAAATCAATCAATAAATTTTAAAAATTATTTTAAAAGCTGCTATAGACAGTATTTAGAATATTTGTGAATTATTTCACAACAAATAAACTGATTTTTTGTTTCCTTTCAAGGAGTCAGCTATAGATAAGGTTGGTAAAGTAAAGAAGAGCAAAGAGGAAAATCTGCCTTTTTTTTTTTTGTAAGTTGATGAAAGGTTGATGGAGACATTGTTCTAGATGATACTGAAATAAGAGCTATGAGTCAAAAGATTCTGTAGAAAGGCATGTCTCTCCTGCTTTGCTGTACTGTGGATACTCTAGGCTGCCTAACTTATTTTTCCTTCGTATTGAATTTATGTGGGTGACACTCATTAACAAAATTATACACTTTTCAGGTACACAATTCCACAACACATTGTACATTATATTATATGTTCACCACCCTAAGTCAAATCTTGTTTGTCACCATTTATTTCCCTCATATCCCCCTTCCCCAGCCATCACCATCCCTTCCTGCAAAGCAATTACTGTGCTGTGCCCATGACTTTTTTCTCTTTTTCTCCCACTCAATCCCTCTACTCACCAACCCAGCCCCCCAACTATCCCCATGACACCTGTCAGCCTGCTCTCTATCTATAAATCTGTCTCTATTTTGCTTGTAAGTTCATTTTGTTCATTAGATTCCACATATGAGTGAAATCATATGGTACTTGTCTTTCTCTGACCGGCTTATTTCACCTAGTATTATGCTCTTCAGGTCCATCATGCTGTCACAAAGGGTAATGTTTCCTACTTTTTCGTGGCTGAGAAGTATTCCATTGTGTAAAGTATTGCCTAGCCTTTGCCACTGGGGGAAATTTTCATACATGGAAGTACAACATGAATCAAGCAAAACTCAGGAGCCCTGGAAATAGGACTCAGGATAACTTGAAACTTGGTGTTCAATAGCGAGAGTATTGCTTGACCTCAATGATATATTTTAGATCTGCTAGAAAATAATATTTTACAATATACTATAGGATGTTTAAAGTTAACATTTATTGAAACTCAATATATACCAGTCACTGTCACTTACAACTTTATATTCAATATCATATTTGAGTCTCAATCATTAAGGATGATTTCCATCACTTGCACTCAACAGGACAGTAAAATTAGTCATGAAGAGGTTAAGAAACCTTTGAAAAGACATCCCACCCAGTAGGGAATAGCAGAGGCAGGATTGTGAGGAAAACCACTGTGCTAGCTATGCTCAAAACAACTGTGCTATATTGTTTCCGCTGGGTACAGCACCTACTGGAACCGCCCTCACTGACATTTGATGAAAGAATCCCCATATTTGTAGTCTCCCCTCCTATATAAATGTCTGCAGTTAGCTGCTAAAATGGCATAGTTGCCATGCATTCCCTGAAATTTATTCTGGAAGGATAAAAAGCTTTGCTTGATCATTGCCCACATGCATTCTCAGTTATTCTTAAAGCTAGTTTTCTGGGATGGATATTGATAGGATTTGTGCTCACAGGGAAATCCAGTTGACATGCAAACAAAGGCAAGGAGGAGGTTTAGCTCCAAGCTGGTACCGTCCCTAAAGTTTGACTTTGTACTATGAATTTTAACTGCTGAGCAATTAAATTTTAGAATCCAAGCAAGAGGAAGATTGTCACATGGTTGTAGGGATCGCACTGTAAGGCTGCATAGATCTGGGCAAGGGAGAAATTAGGTATCATACCACCATTACTTTTGCAGACATGAGATCATCTGCAAAAGGGTATTTACTTAGAAAGCACGCAATTAGACTTCAGACAATATAACAGTTCACCAGATACCAAGACAAATAAACTGAGACTAATCTCAATAGGTTAATATACAACAATAACTTCATAAATTTGGATGTTACTAGCTAAAAAATAAATGGTTTAACGCAGTGCTAGTGATGTTATGTATATCAGATATTTTTTATTAGTGGAAGCTAAATAAAAACTGATGTTTACATTTACTTGAAATTCTTCTTAGAAAAAATACTGTTTGCTTAGTAGAGTTCGTGAGGCAGACGTCTGTCTATGACATTCTTATTGTTATTCAATACTATTCATTTAGCAATGATTATGAGCTGATTTGTGTCCCCATAAAAATTCATAAGTTGGACACCACACCAACTTATGACTCTAGTTGGAGGTAAGGCCTTAAGTTAAAATGTCATTGTTAAGGTGAGCCTTAATACATTATGACCAAGTATCCTTTTAAGAATTAGAAATGTGGCCTGACCTGTGGTGGCGCAGTGGATAAAGCGTCGACCTGGAAACACTGAGGTCGCCGGTTCAAAACCCTGGGCTTGCCTGGTCAAGGCACATATGGGAGTTGATGCTTCCTGCTCCTCCCTCCCCCTTCTCTCTCTCTCTCTCTCACTCTCTCTCCTCTCTAAAAATTAATAAAAAAAAAATTAAAAAAAAAAAGAATTAGAAATGTGGACATACAAAGAGACACCAGAGATGAACACACACAGAAAAAAGACCACTTGAAGACATAGTGAAGATGGAGCCATCCACCAGCCAAAGAGAACTCAGGACTCAGAAGAAACCAAACCTGCCAACAACTTGATCTTACACACCTTACCTCTAGAACTGTGACAAATAAATTTCTATTGTTTATGCCACCCAGTCAATGGTATTCACTCAGGGCAGCTCTAGCATACTAACATAGCAACTCTCCTTCAACTGATCATGTCACACTGCCCAAACTTTCTCCATAGTCATATATCATCTAATACTTTAATGTTCTTAATTCGACTGGGAAAGCTAATTCTATTTTTCCTTTTCAAATCAAGTGTAAAGGGATTGTGTTTTGTAGACTGTTATTTGTTGTAAAGGCTTCATATATTCTGAAAATAAAAAAAATGCTCAGTTTAAAATAAAGAAAAAAATAAAATAGAAGGAAAATGTAGTACCATTCAATGTATAATTGACTAGAACTGAAGAGTCTAGAGTTCAGTTATTTCCTGCCTTTGAGAAATTACTGAAACTCTTTGTCTGGTTTCCCTTCCAGCTCTAGGACCATAAAGGAATATAAAGCATCTCTAAAACGGACATGGAGAGAGCTACATGGTGGAAAGCATCTGGTGGCTGTCCCATCATAGCCAAGCAGCCAGAACAACCGTGACTCAATTTCTTATTAAATCTCAATGGACTGAAAGGTAATGTTATCTAAATTATGGCAGCCAACAAGCTGCCAGTACTCTTCATGGGACACGAAACAATCTTGCAATTCTTTAATTCAGAAAGAGTACTGGTGGTGGAGTAGAAGGCTCTGGTTAACGTCAGCACTGCTATGCTGTGTGTCTTAATATACAGTTCTAGACACATAGACCAATATGATCAGTATTTTTAAAAAGCTTTCCCATTGACATTAAAGATAAGATTTGTAAATCAGTGCACTATACTAACTATACTAACTTTACTAAAATAAATCAGTTTTTTCACAGTTTTATTTCTCGTTTCCTGCAAAACCTATGATACGGAATCAGGAATGAACATATACTCATTGAGCAAAGAAATGATTATGATCTTCTGGAAAACATAAGGCATTAATGCTCATTACACAGATGTTGCAGATTAAAGGATATAAATGAGATAGATTACTGTGCAGAGAAGGTGCTTATTAAAGAGCAGTTTTCACATTCTCATTCTTTCATTGTGTTTTATTGTGTTCCTGTTATAGTGTGTGACAAGTCAGCTAGGGAGCAAAGCTAAAAAAATGACAAGGTATTTTTCCTAATTCTACTAGAAAAGATGTGCAAAAAATAGTGATTGCACCATGTTATAATTAGAGTTTTCAAATTCAAATTTGATGGCCCAGAGTCAATATATTAAACTGTTTCTTGGATATGTCATTATTAAGGGAAACATTAGTTGGTAGAATTAATAAATTTCAAATTTCAGTAGCTGAATTCAGGTGTTCCCATATGGCAGAACTGTGGCTTTCTTCCAGGTGTTACACAGCCATCCTCTTCCCTAGTGTCCTCAGGGACCTGTCAGTCTCTGCATCCAGCTGGAGGACTTGGGAAGAGAGCCAGACAAGGGCACAACCCATTCTTCAGCACCTTAACTTGTAAGTGATGATGCACATCCTTTTCATCCACAGGCCACAGCAAAAGCTAGTTATGGGATTCTACATAGACACTAGGGAACCTGGAGAATGAAATTTCTGCCTGAGATGCTGCTTCCCAAAGATACCACTTTGTTATGGAAATTCAGTGGACAGTTGCAACAATTTGTGTGTCGGCTGTCCACAAAGGAAACCAGCATTGCCTGGTTGAGTCATAAGTCCTTCTCAGAAGGAGCAGCACATATTCCAAGATTTGGTGGATGCACATTATTCATCAGGATCGACCTGAAGGATGTCCCAGGTGAACTGGTCAACAGGTTCAATGGCCTACAGGTTAGATAGAGCTGCTATTGATAGGAAAATAAAGGAATTCCATCCTGCTTCCACACTAATGTGCTACAGTGAGTAGTGTAAGACAGTTAGGGAAATAGATGAGCTGAAGATGAAGAGCCTCAATGTCTCTGTAGTAACACCCTATCATCTCATTCAACTCCCCTTTCCTCCCAACATTCTCATCGATTGCATCTAGGTCCTCACAAACTAGTGTTCTCATTCTTGTTCATTCATGAGGATAATCCCCTTGCTAGACAGGGCCACTAAGAGGAAAATGTTTCTTATTGAATGACTGACCTTTTAATTCTCCCAGTTGACTGTGCAGATAAAGCCTGGTCATGTGTCTCAACCAATTGGCCCTCTGTTGAGAAGAGCAGGGCATGGTGCTCTCACTGACTCAGATGTAACTTGCGTGCACAAAGTACAAGGACTGTTCATATAGCGTCCACTAATTAACTGCCCTTTGAAATGTGGGCAGTCCAATGTATTGTGTCCTGGTATTGTGTTTCCTCATCGATACCCTTCAGCCGAGAGTGTCCCATCCCCAGTGACAGCAATACGTTCATTATGATATTCTGTGACCTACTCAGGGTTATGGCCTCATTAAAAAACAATTGACGTCTTTGGAATAAGTCTGTGAATGTCCTTGTTGTCTGCATTCAAACATAATGAAGAAAAAAAAAATGAAAAAAGGTTGACCTAGATCTTTCCAAGACTGGAACAAAAACTGACAAGAGTAATTGTTTGCTACTTTGGGGACTTACAAAAATAGATAACCAATCAAATGAGGTCAGTAAATTTTGCTCTTTCTATATGTGGTTGAAAAACTATTATTTTGAAAGTTTTAAATTGCTAACATTAATGGAAAAATATAGCTCCTTATTAAGCCTATTTAATCATTTTTATGCATAATAATAGAACACTAGACTATGTAGAATTTTTTGAAACTTATTTATGTAAATCCCGCAAACCTTCCTTTCGTTGATCTCGCTACAAATACTGTACTGGGGAGACTCATGAATAATGTGTATGACTCCATGTGTCCAGACTAAGATTGAAAATACTGACAGCTGTCAAAAAATGTGAATCTCACTATATTACAAGAAAATTTACAGACAGTTACTGAAAATATATTACTTTAAACAAAAACATGTTTTTATACTTACGGATATTTATAATATATTTATCCTAAAGCACTTCCCCTGTGGAAATCTTTTGAATGACACAGGAGGGGCTGCATCCTGCTAAGCATCCTTTTGCTAATAACTCTACTGTGCTATTTCCATTTGATTTTTTTTGGAACCTGGATGTCAATAGTTGGTGCATATGTTAACCCGAGTGCTCACAAAATATCTAATATCTGCCAAAGAGCACTATAGGAGCTGGGATGCAATGGTCAGCCAGCTAAGTAAGGCCCCTGACTTTAAGATGTTTATAGTTTAATAGGGAACATGAGTATGTGAAAATTGATTCTACTGCATTGACCAATGTGTTAGAAGAAAGATGAGCTGATGTTCTCTGGGAGCAGAGGAGGATAGCAGAGAAAATGTGGCTTGGGATTTTAGGGTTATAGCAGCGGTTCTCAACCTGTGGGTCGTGACCCCAGCTGCGGTCGAACGACCAAAACACAGGGGTCGCCTAAAGCCATCGGAAAACGACCCTTGTGTTTTGGTCATTCGACCCCCACCAGGGTCCCGACCCACAGGTTGAGAACCGCTGGGTTATAGGAATATGAATTAGAATTCCAGACCCTTTACTTCCCGATCACCTATGAACGCTGTGACCTCGAGTTACTTTCCCAATCTCAAGGAAATGTTCAGATGAAGATTAAAAAGATTAATCCAGGCCAAGGCCTGTAATGATGTCTGATAGAACATATTCCCTAAAATGTTAGTTCCTCATTATATTAATATTAATATTAAGGGAGGTGGGTAATATTTCACATCTGTGATATTTAAGATGTGTCTTAAAAGAAAAAATAAAGATTTTCTAAGTAGAGAAGACAGGGAAGAGCAATATTCCAAAGCAGAAGAAAAAGATGCAAAAAAAATAAAAACAGAAAATTTCTGTTTTAAGAGTGAAATGAGAAAACTGATGCCTATTGCACACTGTCTATATAGCTTAATAAATCCTCAGGTTTAGTAACCCTGTTTTACCAATGAAGAAACTCAGATAACAGGCCTATTAACTTGCTCTACAGTATCAGACTAAAAAATAAAAGCTGTAGAACAATGACGTCACCAAATGCCGGCAAGACCTGGAGTAACAGGAACTCTCATACATTCCTAGTGAGAATGTAACACGGTGCAGTCACTCTGGGAGTTTCCTACTAAAGTAAACACACTCATGCCTTACGTTCCAGAAATTATGTTCCTCGGTACTTCCTCCTGAGATAAAAATTTATGCTCACACAAATGCCTGCACCTCCATGTGCAGCTTTCTTCATAATTGCCAGCACTTGGGAGTAACGAAGGTGTTTCTCAGTGGGTAAACGGATAAGTATACTGTGGTACCTCTGGACAATCGATTCGTATTCAGTGCTGAGAAGAAACGCACTATCAATGCACAGAAGACATGGAGAGATAGTAAATGTATATTACTAAGTTCCCTTGGACATCTGCCAGTGAGTCAGCTCCGCATCACTTCTCTGAAGATTCTGTTACTTAGTCATTAGTCACTACCCCCCATTGTTTAACTGCCACAGGTAACAGAAGCTTTGGCCCTGCTGCAGGAAATACCACCAATCCCCATCTTACATAGGTTAGGGCTTCTGTTCCTCTCACTACTGATGCCCCTAGGTTCTCAGCCCATCTGTCCACAGATGCCCCAATAAAATGTTTTATCCCCACATTTGGCCTGGCTTCCTTTGTGGCACAACCTAACAACCTAGACACTTAGATTTCAAAAATGGTCATTCTCCTCTTAATAAACGCTCTGATTTCAAATTTGGCAGTGATATCAGGAATGGGCTTAAAACGCATGTTTAAAAATGAGAAAAGATATAAAATAATATATCTCTCTATATAAATCCATTTAAATGTATGACACGTCAGAAAATAAAGATGTATATAGAGAAACATATCATGTATATAGTATATAATATGTTTAAGTTATATTCATAAATAATATATAGTGTAAATCTTTTTCCTTCTTCAATTATTTACAGAAATGCAATGCTTATGGAAAAAAAATGTGCTCTTTGCAGCCATATCTCAGATATTACCTGAAGAATGAGAAAATGTGGACCTTGAAAGTGGCTGGGATCCATTTTCTCCGTTAATTGTTTTTCTTCCACAATCACTGACATCTATTTAGCACTTGCTATGAACCAGAAATAAAAGAGTGCATATATTTTCTCACACAGTTCTTAGAGCATCCCCAGGCCGCGCAAGTACTGTTGTCTCTGTGCTGTAGATCAGTGGTCCCCAACCTTTTTTGGGCCACGGACCGGTTTAACGTCAGAAAATATTTTCCCAGACGGGACTTTTGGGTGGGATGGATAATTGTATCACGTGACCGAGACAAGAGTCAAGAGTGAGTCTTAGCCTGACCTGTGGTGGCGCAGTGGATAAAGCGTCGACCTGGAAATGCTGAGGTCGCTGGTTCGAAACCCTGGGCTTGTCTGGTCAAGGCACATATGGGAGTTGATGCTTCCAGCTCCTCCCCCTTCTCTCTCTCTGTCTCTCTATCCCTCTCTCTCTCCTCTCTGAAAAAAAAAAAAGAATAAAAAAAAAAGGAATGAGTCTTAGACGGATGTAACAGAGGGAATCTGGTCATTTTTAAAAAATAAAACATTGTTCAGACTTAAATATAAATAAAGCAGAAATAATATAAGTTGTTTATTTTTTCTCTGCGGACCGGTACCAAATGGCCCATGACCGGTACCGGTCCACGGCCCGGGGGTTGGGAACCACTGCTGTAGATGAATAAACAAAGGCGCAAATAGGTAAGTAGCTGCTTGTGTTCCTTTGCATAGCTGATAAAATGGAGACCAGGATTAAAATCCAGGCAACCTGGCTCCAGATTCTTCACTCAGTTTCCTCTCCAATTGCTCATTTGGTATACACACTACGCTAGCGGGCACTGAGCCAGATGCTTTCACTACCATTTCAAACATCCCATTCATTCTTTTAACTCCTGGCCTTTGCCTTTGAAACAGATCAGGTACCTGGCCGATAAACACATCACTCCCTTTTTTTTTATGGCCCTAGAACTTGAAGTTTGGATAAGGAGTGATCTTCTCAAGACAGCAGATGAGGTTGTGGAAAATACCCGAATGCATTCTAAGATGTGTCTAATGCTCCCAAAGCAGCTTTTGGTTAGAAGTGCGAAACAGATAACCAGGCATGCGACCTTTTGAAGTCCAAAGAGATGAAGGAACAATCGATGGTCCAGCTGTAGTGCTCGGACCCACAGCACTCCTCCGCCAATTCCCAGGCACCTTCCCAGGGAGCCACGTTGTTCTCATCAGCATGCCCCATAAATTTTGCAGGAAGATGCAAGCTGCTGGCTTAACGCTGACACTGATTGCAAAACCTCGCCCCAGGCCAACTGCTGTAAGAAGAGAGCTTGGGGTCCAGAAGGCAACACCAGCGCTGGTTGTTCAGCAGATTTGTCAGCATTTAGAGATCACAGGAAAGACAGACAACACCGAGATAAGGCTGCTTCCCCCATGGGAAATATTGTAGGGTTATGGTTTTTTGTTGTTGCTGTTTTTGTTTTTTTTGCATTGGTCAAGCAAAAACAAATATTCCTATCAGGCAGGTTTGTTCTTCATAGTTAAAGATGTTATGAAGGAGATTTGGTTTGCCAGGGTTTTTTTTTTTCTTCCCCCTCTTTACCCTTCCAGTGAACTTTCTTCTTTCTCCCTTCAAGCAATAGAGGGTGACCTAGGCCACAAAAACCCGGTTTCCTCTCATTAGAGAGTAGCCAAGGGCGCTTTAAACTAATAAAGCAGGAGAAAGATCACAGATAAAACAAGATAGGACATTCAGGTGGAGATGACAGGAGAGTGCCTAGAGGGCTATGTTAATAATTACAGTCAGAGGAGTAGGAATAGGGTCTCTAAAAAGAAAGCTACTTTATGATGTCTTTACAGCAAAGCGTTCTTCATAATAAAGCCAATTCTGAAGTTTCCCACCCCCTCCCCCAATAAACAGGGCAGTTCTCCCCAGGAAATTATTCAAAAAGCCAAAATAAACACTTTCCCTCTCCAAGCAGAACAGAATCATTTTTACAACAGGAAATAAATGAGATAAAACATGCACTCTATTACATTGAGATTGCCTTCTATATAGCCTGTTGGAAATTTTGGCGGGCTATGTTTGAATCCATATGGCAATTTCCTTTGGCATTGGTTAGTAAAAAGCTTACAATTATTCTCCCTCCAAATTCCCTTGATTCTACGCTAACCAATTCCAGGTCTTTTTTTTTTTTTAATATGTCCTTCTTGCTTTTCTACTGCATTCCTAGGTACTCATCAATTGATAATCTGTTGTTTTACTCCACCTCACTTTAGTGTTTATTTATTGGTGCTTCTGGGACAAGAGCAATAGCTGTTAGCAATGCAAAAATGAAAAAAACTAGGTCCATGGTTTGATCAAGTCACAGCAGTAGAAAAATAGGCATTCAAGTTGGTAATTCTACATTCTGAAGCATTATAATGGAACGTTTGAAAACAGATTCATGAGACCAGGTGCACCTGGCTTTGAACATTGCCCTTTTCACTTACTGAGTACACTGACCTTGGTTAGGTTACTTCAGTTTTCAGAGCCCTGATTACTTTATCAGTAAAAGGGAGATAACAATGCCCACTTCAAGGGTTTCAAAAACAGCAGTAAAAATCAATGTGGTATAGAACAGTGGTCCCCAATCTTTTTGGGGCCACGGAATGGTTTAATGTCAGAAAACATTTTCACAGACCAGCCTTTAGGGTGGGACTGATAAAGGCACAAAATAAAATTATGCGACCGGCGTAAAAACTGTAGTATTTTTAAATATAATTGTTGAACTTATGAGACAAGCGGCAAGTGTGAGTCTTAGACGGATGTAACAGAGGGAATCTGGTCATTTTTAAAAAAATAAAACATCGTTCAGACTTAAATATAAATAAAACGGAAATAATGTAAGTTATTTTTTCTTTCTCTGCGGACCGGTACCAAATGGCCCACAGACCGGTACCAGTCCATGGCCCAGGGGTTGGGGACCACTGGTATAGAACATGCTTAACATTCAAGTAATGTGGCAAATAATATGCTAGACAAATGAGGTATTATGGTGGGACAGAGGAAGGATGAACTAAGTCAAAGCTTCCCAGATGTGAAGTTGAGGTGATGATTAAAGAAAAATAAAAAATCACAGGCAGATATTTACGAGACAGGTAACAGAAAATCCTAATAGTGAGATTCATGTACAAGTACACAGAACTATATAGGCATGACGTAGTAATTTGTGATTGGAGTGGGGATTCATGCTGGGTGATAGAAGAAAATGAAGCCTGAAAAATGAGTTGAAAGAAGACTTCTATTTCACAATAGGAAAATTTAACCTCAGAAAATAAGAAATAAGTCAGGATATTCAAGAAGAGGAACAAAATCCTAGAAGTGTACTTTAGAAAATGAAATGTGGAACTCTATGTGCTGTGTAGACAATAAGTAGCAGCAGAGAGAGACTGGGGGCAGGAAAGCCCATTCAGAAGACATAGAAGTAATCAATACCTACTATTTATATTTAAGTTAAATTTATATATGTGTATTGTTTACAGTAATATACAGTAATATTTATATAAACTTGTATATTAATATAGACATAATAAAACCTACATTGATAGAATTATATAAAACCTAAAATCAAGCAATTAGGATAAAAATGAAAGAAGGGTAGAGGTGAAAGAAAAGAACACAGGAAACTTTACGCTGGCCTGGATGTAGGGAATTACGAACTGGATAGGCCAAAGGCATTTTCGTGGCTTTTGTCCTGGGAGACTGAGTGATTTGTGACACCCTTAATAATTAAATATAACTCAGGATGAATGAACAGAATGAGGGAATATGGATGATTATTCCCCGTTTTTTAATGCTCACCTCATATATACCCACACCCTTTCCCAGGTGACTTTGCAGTGCTTTCCACTGGAGGTAGGACATTTTCTCTTGTTCCATTGATGTTGAGCTTGACTTGTTGATGTTGAGCATGTGACTTACTTTGGCCAATGGAATGTGGATCACAGTATCAAGATGTCATATGCAGGCTAAAGCTTTAAAAGGACTCCCTTACCTTTGCCTGAATTTATGTACTCCGGGAATGCACTAGGAGAAGCACATCTTCCAGGTAGCTTTTGATCCAAAGAGAATGCAAAAGCACATGGAGTATGCCTACAACCCGTCCACAGCCTGAAGGGAATCCCAGCTAAGCTCAGAGGAGCCACAGCCTGAAGCAAGCTCCCCAAGCTAACCTGCAGAGCTCTGAGCAAGAAAAATAAATGTTTGCTGTTGTATGCTCTTGAAATGGGTTTTTACTCAGAACTACTGTAGAAATGGCCCATTAATACAGATGGAAACAGTGATATTTCAATATCTGGTTCCAATATGTTCCCAAGGCCCAACTATCCCTTACCCTTGGATACTCTGAGCTGCTACAATACTATTCCAATTAGTCCTTACTCTTTTCTTTTTTCTAAAGTGGAGAAAAGTGGTTTCTGTTATTTTTCATACACTGAATTTTAGTACACTTATAATTCTGCTAAGATACTTTATTTTTAATTATCTTTCCAGATAGAGCCATAGAATAATAAAGTCACATATTTGACCAATAATTTTCATATGTAAGAAAGTATTATTTTATTAAGGATGTAATGAATTAATTAATGACAGAATGGATTCCATAGCTACACACTCCAGATTTCCTTATGCCCCCTAAGCATCTTGAATTGTTTTATTGATGAGTAAGTAGCAAAGGAACCAAATTAAGAGCATGGCTAGTATAAAAATTTAAGATGTGGTTAAATAAATAATAGAGAAAGAATATGAATAAAAGGAGAACAAAAAATAACAGTGCTGTTAAGAAATAAGAATTTTATGAAAGGAAGTGGAAAACAGTATCAAGTACCAGAGAGATAGCAATTAGATTAAATAACTATTAGCAGAATCAAGTTCTGAGTGAATTTTCCCTCTGAGCAATTAGAATGATATTTGTGCCAGTGGAGTCTGAGAGTCTTTGCAGAGAACAAACTTTCAGAGAAAGAAAAGCATTCCAGATTATCTGGACAGGAAAAGAAAGAAAAATAGAAAAGGAAAGAAGAAAACAGATACGAGCTCCAAGGTTGTACTTAAAACATTTCCTGTACCCACCTGAATTGACTATTCTTCATTCATTTCAATTTCTAGTAGACTGAGAGTGGTTATTAAATAAAATCTACTTGTGATTATTTATATTATAATTAGTCATGGTTGGGAACAAACTAAATTTTTAGAAAACATAGTATTTAAAATTGCTTCACTGGAGCACTTTCTCAACCCATTGAGACTTTACTTCCTGGTAATTATCGACAGTTTGGCTCTAATAAATTTATTAAAACATTCTTACAGGTTTGGAAGTTTTTTTACATTGACAATTGCAAAAAGAAAAGATTGTTTCAGGCCAGGGTTATCTTCTTTTTTGGAGAAAAGAAACATTAGGGGGCATATCATGCAAATTATCTCACTGCTGCTAGTCAGGAAATTTCATATTGGTGGATTAGGGGAGACATTTCTGGGAGAGGTTAAAACTGCAACTAAGTCTTGGTTCACTATTGTTGGAGTAAGTGACTCCGTTTGGGCCTGTTATTCTTTTCTTAGCAATAGTATTATGTTAATTTACCTAAACAAGTATTTTATTTATTTGTTATTTTTATTATATATTTGAATATTTTATTTATTGAGTTTAGAGGAGAAGAGTGAGAGAGAGAAAGAGAAAGGGGAGGGGGGAGGAGCTGGAAGCATCAGCTTATAGTAGCTGCTTTTCATATGTGCCTTGATCCAGCAAGCCTAAGGTTTTGAACCAGTGATCTCAGCATTCTGGGTCAAAAGCATTATCCACTGTGCCACCACGGGTCAGGCTACCTAAACAAGTATTTTTATTAAGAACTGGCATTTGAAAACATTTTAGGAGTAAAATTGTTTCTACTGGGTTTTTTTTTTTTGTCTCCAAAATTCCCACATTAAAACTATTTCATTTTTATTAAGTATAAATAAAAGTAAATAAAACTGATCATGTTGTCATAGTTGTGCCCAATAAACCATCTTGGTTTATTTAGTCTTTTTATATTCTATAGGGAAAAGGGTTTCAAATCCGGTGCTTAAACAAACAAATTGTCCTTAGATATGTCTTTCCAAATCAGCTGAAATCACTTTAAGAGCAGAAGAGTTATGAATGCACTCACTGAGTGGCCCATGAAGGGAAAGAATTTTTATGTGTTCTTTTAAAATTATATTTCCTGTACACAGAACAGTGTCTGACATATAGCAGTTCTCAGGGAATATCTGTTGAATGAAGCAATAAGGAAACACGTCTTTGCTTTGTTTACCCTCCCTCCTTCTTAACTTTTGGATAAAATGCTCTCACTCCCTCTGCCCTTTTCTCTGTTTCAGCTAATAAAATCTGGACCAGATATTTAGCTATGATGAGAATGCTCTATCGTTGTACGTGTGTGTGCATGTTTACACCGTCATATCTGCTCAGTACAGCATCCACGTCACAATGCCCTTGCAAACTGACCATCAGTGTTATTTCATGCATCTTTGGAGTAACTGTTAGAGCGAATGAGCAGAGCAGTTGGTGCTTCAAAGCAGTGGCATATAGTTCTGTTCATTGCAGATTAATATAAAGGGCTTGTATTAGTGTGAGCTTCCTGTGACAGCAGAATTTGAGACAAAAGCTTGGGTGCAGTTGCCTGGTGAGGGGAAGGAAGCCAGGGAGCAGGAACTGGCGGGAGCCAGGGAAGAAGAAAAGTCAGTCAAAAGTATGTTACTGTGCCGGCTCCCACTGCGAGTAACGGAATTCATCGCGGCCTCAGAATATTCTCTCTGAAGGATAGAAATGCATCTTCATCCCCCATGTCCCTTCCCCTATCAGTTGAAAAGGTGGCCAGAGGATTGTTAACTTCTCTAAACTTCTAGCTAATCTTCAAATACGTATGAGATAGAAGAGCTGGGGTAAGTAAGGTGCTTGAGGTAGCTTGCTGCCAGTGTGCACAGAGCTGCCCAACAGAGCTGCAGATTACACCAGTGTAATAAGCAAAGCAAGCGGTGTTCTCTAAAAAAAAAGTCTTTCAACCACTCTTGTCTTTTACCTTGCCCTTCTTGAAATTATTCTTTACTCTTTCTCTAGAGAAATAATTCTTATGTTTTTATCCATTAATGCAAAACATTTTTTTTATTTTGGAGTTTTAAACATAGTGGTAAAACTTATTGGGATAAAGGGAAATAATAATAAGCCCTCAAAGCTGTAGAAGGCAGGCAGGCTCTCGCAGCAACTGCTCCAAAGTCCTTGATAATCCTCCACATATTTTCTTGGTTTTTGGGACCAAGCAGGTTGTTATTCACACTTTCCACCCTGGGTTTTCCAGGGCTTGTGCTGGGCCCTCCTCACAACCAATCCCTTTCCTGGACCTCCTGAGGTTCTGTACTCTCATCCAATCTGGTCCCTTTCCCCAGGCTAGATACTTCTCCTCTAGGGTTGCCATTTTAGCTCCCACTGCAAATGCCTCAAAGTACAAGAACCTCCCCCTGTGCCATCTTGGCTTCTAGTTTACATGTGCCCAGTTGGCTTCTATTTTACATGTGCCCAGTTAAGAATTTCCGCACTGCCCCACCAAAACAAAAAAACAAACAAAAAAACACAGAAAAAAAAAACTTCTTTAGTGAATTCTATTTCTCAGGCACTGCTCTATGTGTTGGTAAAGAAGCTCATTTCTTAATGTTAGAGAATTTACATTCTAAAAGGTGACTGATAAAAACATACAAGCAGGAAAAGGCAAGCTAATGACTAGGAGGAGAATCACAATGGCAGATCTTGCACAAAAATTAAAATGCCAGTGTGAAAACACACTGGTGAGTTACTCTAAATTACATGGAAACCTAGGATTCAATCAGAGAACCAAAGCCTCTCCAATACATATTCACATGAGAGCCGTTGTCACAGAGGTTTGACCAAATGCAACTGTGGGAACAGATTAAGCAGTTTCTGTAAGGGTATTGAATTCATATATGATGCTAAAACTTGAGGTCTTCAGGGCATATAATTGGGAAGTGAAGTGTTGGTCAAATAATTTTGTAAATATGATATATATGTTTGCTTGCTTATAGTTTGCATTGGGTGTGGGGGACAAGCTGTAAGCAGGCAGGGTGGTTATAGCCTAAGGCTTAGTGTTAAGACTAAGCCTTTCCCACCCTTTTAAGACTAATATTTTTTCAAAACTAAGCTTTTCCCCACACCCTTGACTATTGCATGATGTGGGGTGGTACACTCTCATAAGGAATCCCATTATGCCTCAGACAAGGGACTTTGTATCAGAGACTTCCTTGTTTGTATATTGGATTAAAGGTTTTGATTTCTACACTATAAAATGGGGCAGAGGAGCCCATAAAGGAGGAGAGCAGAGAAAGGCCACGTAGAGGAGAGGAGAAGCAGCCAAGATGGTGGAGTGCTGAAGGAGAAGACAGTTTGTGCAGCGTTTGTGCAGAGAGGAGATGGGGAACAGAGGTGAATAAGGCTGGTGAGGTACAAACCTTTGATTCTAGGAAACTTGGATGAGTCAGTGGCTTTGGGAGCTCTGAATGGAAAGGGACGTGTTTTCCCACTGTGTGTATTTCTTGCCTGCCGGGTGCAAGCTAGGATTAAAGGTAATGGCCCACCAGTTCTTGGCTCTGTTGTTTCATTACCGTCTGTTCAAATCACATGTGAACCCGCATGAGCCAGGCAGCTGTGATGGTGGCCGTGCCTACTGGCTTTACAGAAAGATAATATAAAATAAGGGGAGAATAATCTGAAAACCACAAGCAACACCTGGAGCTCTGGATGTCCAACGGAAGACCGCATTCGTTTTGCTGCTTCTGAGTGTTATGGCACAGGTATCTTGCAGAAGCCACGACCCTTTTGCACAGAGCTAAACACACATGCTTATTCCCGGAAGCAGAACAGCTAAAGACGGATGTAGGGGAGGTGGTGTAGTTGTGTAGTTGCAGGCCTGCCCCTGCCTTACCCCAGTGTGTGCATGAGTAGAGAAGACAATGTGGATGAGCTAGAAAACACCTCACACTTCACCTTGCTTCTTCAAATCTCACACGAGAATCTGTGACCCGCACTGATGGACAACATACAGGAACTGTAATTCTGCAAAATGCAGTTCAGTTTAGGCAAGTTCCCACATTTCTAAAGCCAATGTAATTATTTTGGCATGACAGAGTCACAAATTCAATATGTATTAAGTAAATGGATGGCAATTTGCGGTGGACCGATGGATGGACAGGTGGATACATGCATAAATGCATGGGTCTCTGCATTCTTCCCAAAGGCAAATACTTCTTTGCCAGTCTTCTTTGTAAATGCCTTATCACTAATTTAAATCACATGATTTTTGAAAACAATGCATGATTATTATTAGAATTAACATAAATTAAGATTAAATATTAACAGGAGGTTGATTCAAAGTTTGAAGTTAAAGGTCTAGCTTTAATATTAATAGCCAACCTTTACCAAGCATGTACTTGATTACACGAATGACCTGATTAATTCTCTCAACAACAATAAGACAGAAACAAATAGTATCCTCATTTTGCATATGAAAACCGAAGAAGGTTAATATGGAAATATTGCTTTGTTTAGTCTTTGAAATTCTTTATATTTCTTTTAGGGACATCTGTCAATGATAAGGACATTAGTCCACAGTAGAACAATGGCAGAGGATCAACATTCTGATTCCAGATAGTTACCTCTTTCTTATGCTCATAGCATTTCATTTTATAAATATAAGAAATTATTCCTAGTCTTTCCTACAAAGAACAAGAATTCAGTTTTGTTTTACAGTGACTGAGATACAATTTATTATTTCCTACATTTGGCATTTATAACATGATATTTAAAAAAAAACACTGCTCTTCTCCTGAGCAATCTTACTAATAGTTCTGATACATTACCTAAGACAGTATCATCTTGCACACCAACACCAATGCACAGACCGAGTTGGGTGGGATATTCCGAATCTCAAGCAAAGAACATAAGAAGAATTTCAATTTGGGTAAATGTAAGATATTGATTCAAATCAACAAAGGAGTCATAACCAGTTTATTGCATCTTTGCTTAATTAAAGTGATGGAAAAATAGGTTCCAAGGAACTCTTTAATTTTATACATTTTAATTAGTAAGATTCCAAATATATTCTCTAAAGAGAATAAAAAAGAAATCATGCAAGTAAGAAATTAGTTCTACCTACATAAACATATTTTGAGTATGTTTTATAAAAATTGTTCTTCCATATTATTCAATTTGTTGGAATAGTTCAAATTGAAAACAAAATCTTATGTTATTATTTACTCATTAATTGAAGACTACTTGGAATATAGTTTGCTTGGATTATCTGGAAAAGTTCCAACTAAAAATTTACTTTCAAACATTTTTCGGAGGACTTTAAAATCACCAGAATAAAACCAGTTGAACAAGCTGTGTTTGTCTGGATACTATTTTAAATGGGTAGTACAGTTCTCAAAAAATTTAGCACACTTTCTCACTGAGAGAAAGAGAGCTGCCATCCTTTCAGACTTGAACACGTTTCCTTTTAAGGTGAAAGGCTTTAGTTCATGAGGACCTGTGATATCTAGGCACCGTGCTGAGTACTTCACAGTGCTCGTCTCATTTAATTAAGCCAAAGCTTACTAAGTATTTTACCTTTCAAGTTTTGATTCACTGAACTTCAAATATTTTATGAATAAAACTTTGTTGTCCAAGGCATATTCTTCCAGGTAGTTAGTATATATGGCAAATATTCTATCATTATTTAAGGACTAATTGATCAATTCAATTCAGCCTAACCATTATTGACTCTCTATTTTCTGGCCAGCCCTGGAAATGCAAATATAAATAAATGAGGTACGTTCTCTGAGGACCCTGAAGTCTAGAGAAAGAGCCTATGGCGGTGGGCCATAACCTACAACTTAAGTATAGAAAGTACACAAGGGGAGAAGTTCCTTGGAAACAGGGCTGAACAAGGAACTCTTACTGTGCTTTATCTGGAAGGAGTGTGGGACTTTTCTAGGAGGAGGAGACACCCTTGCAACAAATTGCCATGGGATAAAGAAGAAGCAAACACTTGATGAAACAAGAAGGATAAAGCAGATTAAGTGGCAAAAGATGGTGATCACTTCAGTGTGGCTGGAATGAGAAATGGTAATGGAGGGGGAGAAATTGAATAACATGGATGGAGATTGGGAAGGCTGTTGAGCAACGTGCTAAAAAATGTGGACTTTGTAACAGAGGCATGAAACATTGAAACTTTGATTTTGGTTAGCTTTGATTTTAGAAAGGTAAACTCCTGGGAGCAAGGTGCCATGCTGGGTAAAGAAACTTGCATATACTGTTTTATTAAAAGTTCTTAACCAACTTGTGATAAGGATACTATAATTATTTCCACTTTTTCAACCTTGAAGAAAATGAGTCTTAAATGTCTTGCCTAGCATGTTAAAGACAAGCTAACAAGCCAAGTTTAAAAAGCTATTAACCTCTAAAATATCAGTCTCTTTCCAAGTGACTAAGCAGGATTATATCATCAAATGGACTCTCATACACAGTTACAGAGGTTCAGTATGTTGTGACTGACATACTTTTTACCCAGTAGAGTCCTGTAAGTCAAAATTGGGCCTAAACATGTCTAGGTCACAGTTAACTGAAGGCATAGCCAAAAACTTTGTTGAGCCTGATCAGGTGGTGGCGCAGTGAATAGAGCATTAGACTGGGATATGCTGGACCCACGTTCAAAACCCCGAGGTTTCCAGCTTGAGCACCTCGAGGTTTCCCCGAGGTTCATCTGGTTTGAGCAAGGCTCACCAGCTTGAATCCAAGGTCACTGGCTTGAGCAAGGGATCGCTCGGTCTGCTGTAGCCCCCGGTCAAGGCACATTTGAGAAAGCAATCAGTGAGCAACTAGGTGCTGCAATGAAGAATTGATGCTTCTCATCTCTCTCCTTTCCTGTCTGTCTGTCCCTATCTGTCCCTCTCTCTGTCTGTCTCTGTCTCTGTCACACACACACACACACACACACACACACACACACACATCTTGTTTGAAAATGGAATTGAGTTAAAAACTAGTGATTTAAAATATCTGATTAGTAGCTGGAACTAACATTTAAATTTTATTTAATCCAAGCTTATTTTCTATATAGCCTGGAAGAAAATCAGCAAAAACACTTTGTAAATAACACAATATTCTAATGGTGTGACCATGCAATATGCAAGGAAAAACCTTGCATACAGGGTATAAAAGGAGAGAATGGAGACAAAAAGGTATGAATTCGAAGCCTCAGAGGTGGTTCGTCCATAAGTCAAACGTTCAAGATATCTCATTATCCATTTTATCATCTGTGGAACAGATGCAACATTATTCAGATTATAAACTTCTCACACACTTAATACGAGGAGTTGATGGAATAATGTACATGAAAGCCCTTTGTAAAATATCAGGTCCCCTAGAAACATTTGCTTGCAGCATCATGATAGCACTTTGATTAAAACCCACTTTTAACCTTTGAAAAGGTGGTTGCGCATCACTTCAATTTGATGTTGAGATTAAACTACCTTATTTGAAAAGGATCAGAAATGGTCTTCACAATGCCTCCAAAGTAGCACACAGGTCTACCATAGCATCAACATACAAAGATTGAGTACTCATTTGAGGCTGTGCCAAGACTCTATCTGCCAAAGCCATCCTTAGACTACACAAGGCGTCAGTACTCCCTGTGAGGGCATAACAAAAGCTCTTTTGTAGCTCAAGAAAGGAAGAATTAAGAATGGAAACAGCCAGAGACCTTCTTTCTGTGGAAGAGGGAGAAAAAATGCCTAGTAATCCAGGAGTGAAGAAAATTCAAGGAGAGTGACCATAATCTAATTAAGGTCTGTAATTACAAACTCAGGATATTTAATAAAGAAAAATTGGCCCTGGCCGGTTGGCTCAGTGGTAGAGCGTCGGCCTGGCATGCAGAAGTCCCGGGTTCGATTCCCGGACAGGGCACACAGGAGAAGCACCCATCTGCTTCTTCACCCCTCCCCCTCTCCTTCCTCTCTGTCTCTCTCTTCCCCTCCTGCAGCAAGGCGCCATTGGAGCAAAGATGGCCTGGGCGCTGGGGATGGCTCGTTGGCCTCTGCCCCAGGCGCTAGAGTGGCTCTGGTCGCGACAGAGCGACGCCCTGGAGGGGCAGAGTATCGCCTCCTGGTGGGCAGAGCATCGCCCCCTGGTGGGCGTGCCAGGTGGATCCCGGTCGGGCGCTTGTGGGAGTCTGTCTGACTGTCTCTTCCCGTTTCCGGCTTCAGAAAAATACAGAAAAAAAAATTTTTTAAAAAGAAAAATGTGCATATTCATTTCAGCAAAGTCAACTTTAATGGAGCTGAAAAGCATAAGTGAAAACCATTGTCATCTATCAACTGAGTAAAGCATACAAGAAATGAAAAACCTGTTAGTGTATTCTCTAAAATCCATGTTTATAAAAGGCAGTAAACACAAGGGTAGAAAATATATTTCCAAATAAACACTTAAAGAAACAAACAAAATATTTTGAAAAGTGGATATGAAGTTTAGAAAATAAAAATATACAAATAAATTGATAGTTAAAAATATAAATCATGATAAAATGTCTTATATGGTAGCAGGTACAGAGAACAGGAAATTGAAATATTTGAAATAGCACAGATTTTGTATCTATAAATATGGGGCCCCGAGCAAGTCAGTTGCCTTAATTGTGCCTCACAATTGTGCCTCACTTTCCTAGGAGATGGGAGTGGATAATATCTAAGGTGGGTATAATTTTTATTATTTTAAGCAAAAATAGGATAAAATCAATTTGGCCTTTAAAACTTTGAGTAGATTGTGGTTTACTGATGTGATATTAAAGGTACCAGCCAGGTTTTTTAAATTTTTTTTTTACTAAAAAGTATACCTATTACTCATATCAATGTTACAAATTCCTAGAAAAGAACAAACTAGTTTACTAAGAATGCCCTAATAAAATATCACAGGTAGGTGACTTAAGCCACACACATTCATTTTCTCACAGTGCTGGAGGCTGGTAGTCCAAGATCAGGGTGCTAGTACAACCAGGTACTGGTGAGGGTTCTCTTCCTGGCTTGTATTTGGCTGGAAACTCTCCATGTACTCACCTGGCCTTTCCTAGGTGTGTGCAGGGGAGAAGGGGAGGGAAAAAGCAGAGGGAGGAGAGAAGAAAGGAAAGAAAGAGGTTGGTAAAAAGTAGGGAAGGGGGGAGGAGGGAAAAGCAGGATGGATCTGGATACCTCATTTTATAAGGACACCAATGTTATAGGATTGATGCCCCACCCTTATGACCTCATTTAACCTTTATTTCCTCCTAAAAGCTCTATCTCCAAATACAGTCACATTGAAGATTATGGCTTAAACATGTTTGTTTGTTTGTTTTGGGGGGAGGGCGGGCAAAATTTAGTCCATTGCATCACTAGTACCAATATAAAAAAATGTCTTAGAAATTAGTAGTTCTTCAATAAAGTGCCTTTCTCCTTTTTTGACATTGCAGTTACAGAGACAAATGGAAAAGTATTTTTTTGTAAAGTGTTGTAGTGGTAAAAGTAAGTTTGGAACCAACTTTAAGTAACTACTGGTTCTGTCACTTCTTTGCCATTGACCTTGGTCAAGTAACTTGCGTGCTTGCTCTTATTCTCAGTCCCTATTTT
This sequence comes from Saccopteryx bilineata, assembly GCF_036850765.1. NCBI lineage: Eukaryota > Metazoa > Chordata > Mammalia > Chiroptera > Emballonuridae > Saccopteryx > Saccopteryx bilineata. Next base: position 254,325,987 of record NC_089494.1, read on the forward strand.
CTTTTTTAAAAATCTATCCTGCAGCCGAGAAAATAAGGGTTTATTAGTTGAGCTAATGGCACACACAGCCTGGAGTCACAGGTAAGCTAGTGTTCAAAGACCTGGCTCCCTGATGTCTTCCAGGGGACGGACTCTGTGGGGGGAAATCATTAGCCATGGTGACTGAAGAAGTAGGGGTTGTGGGCTCTACTGATTCCCTCAGCAATAAGCTGGATACCGTAATATAGTACCTGGTTCGGAGGGCTGTGATGAGGATCAGAACAGACACTAACCTTTAGAGAAACGTCATGGGGTTGGCAGATCGTAGCTCTTCTCTTCCTCCTACTCTTACTACTCCTAGAAGTACTACTGCTGCTGCTACTCCCATTGTCGTCATTTCCTGTTTGCCACAGAGGAAACTTAACCTAGCTAGTTCATTCTGGTGGCCCACTATTAATCAATAAGGATTTCTTAATTCTGCCTTAAAGGCATTGCATGACAAAGAAAAGCAATATAAGCTATCTTCCCTATCATTAGTGGGCTAAGAATTTAGCTGGTGATAAATAGCTCAGTTGGTTAGAGCATCATTCCAATATGCAAAAGTTGTGAATTTAATCCCTGGTCAGGACAGAAATAGGAACAGATCAATGTTTCTGTCTGTCTCGCCCACCCTTCCCCTCTCTCTCTAAAAATCAATCAATATATATAATATTTTTAAATATTAAAAAAACAGAAAAAGAATTTAGCTGATGAAATTACAATAAATATTCCCCAAATCCCTTTGACAAAGGAAATCGAGACCGAAATAGAACCAAACGTGTTGTTCAAGGTCCCAGAGCAAAGATCAGCTGAGTTGACATGAAAGTTCAGTCAGCTGATTGGAGCATCAGGCTCACTCTTCCCGGCCCCACGTGGGCTCCATAACCCTGACGGGGAAGGGCATAAATGGCGTTCTGACAGCCCCAGGAGGGAAAGCAGACCTGACCTTTGGCCCCAGTAGTGCTGGACTTCCACCACCCTATTCAGCACACAATTGCTCCACAGCTTCCGTGGACACGTCGGACTCGGCCAATGTGGAGCACAGCCCAGGGGCCGCCGTGACATTAGTTTTGGTTTCCTTAATACAGACAATATCTTTTCCTCATTGTCAAGCATGAGGTAGGCTGAGAAAGATCTCTTTGGAACAAAGAGATGTTAAACGTCTGCAATTTCAGTGTCCCACATGTCCAAATTCACTCAAAATGTTTGTCTTCCTCTGCATACAACGCAGGCTCTGGGTCAGACCTAGCCTGTGAGGTTAAACAAAGGTAAGAGCTTAAGTCTCCTTACATACCACAGATGCCACTGTGGGGTTTCACGGCTTCCTGGAGAGTGGCGTGGCAGAGGAAGCAATCACTGTACTGTAATGTTTTGTGTAATGTTTGTACATTCCACACCCTGACTGCCACCTATAAACACTTAGAGGAAACCATCAGCACAGTTAATGACATACTCGTTAGATGTGAGGCCTCTGTTTCCTAAGGACATTCCCCAAGGCCACTGTTCAAAGGGAACTTGGAATTTTCCATCAGAAATTGTTCTCCTTCCTAATAATAATCTCACGCGACATGCATTCCTGGTGTGTGTGTGTGTGTGTGTGTGTGTGTGTGTGGTGTGTGTGTGTGTGTGTGTGTGTGTTTTACTCTTGATAGATCTTACACTTTGTACTCTATGGGAGAAGTTATTTTCTACAGCGTCTGAACTTCTGTCTTAGAAATGCAGGGTGAGCCCAGAAGGTTAGTGAGAGATCTTCTGGTGAAATGTATTTGATCTACAATAGAGCCAGGTCATAAGACATTTGCAGCCGAATTTTGGGAGCAAGGCCGGGGCCTGCTCAGCATCAGAACAGACCAGAGCGCGGCACACTCTTGCCCCCTCATTAGCTCCGTGCAGGATAAATCACATGTCCCCAACATGGCTGGGGCCACAGTGTGCCAACTGGATCTGTTTCTTCCTGCGGAAAATTCAGTCAAGAGCGATAAAAAACAGCCAACGTGACACCTTTTAAACATCCAGGAAATTTCACAGTTTCTCAACGGGCGTAGACTTCCAAGTTGATTTCCAGTTATAAACTTAGGTTGATATATTTGTCTCCGCTCCTTAAGCACCCCAGACTATTGGTTATTATCAGCCTGGAGAAGCTTTGCGCAGTTGGGTTTTTTTTTTTGAAAAAGCAGCTTTATTTGTTTCAAAAATGATGTTCACACTTAAGTTCTAACATTAAAAAGCCAGAACCTCTCTTTTTTAAAAAAGCATTCCTATCAAATATCTCACATGAAGTACAGAATTCCTTTTTTCTCTCTTTCTGAAATAATCCATTTTTTACTGCTGCTGAGGACTTCGTAGATTAAAAAAGGAAGTCTGGAAGTAAAACTCTTTTTGAGTTATTCTAAGAATGAGGCAAATGTAGTGCAATGTTGGGATGAGAAAAATTATTTTTATTTATAAAATATTTTTTAATCAATATTGGTTTTTTTCCTCCTGAGCCTACAAAATCATCAGCTTATACATGGAACTAGATTGTATAAGTTTCCTATCTTAGGTAAATTTTTTTCTTCTCTTCTTTAGTTGCTTTGACCAAAAATAACAAAAAGGTTCATAATAATAACAACTACTTTCTGGGCTATTATGAGAACTAAGTTTGTTGATATATGTAAAACACATAATAAACACTCAACAGACGTTAAGTAATCTTGTTAGTGGTGGTAACACTATTTGATATTTTCTAAATTTAAACTTAAGCATATTTTCCTTCCAAACTTGTATGTCTTTGCATCTAAATCACAGTGTAATAAACTGCAAACATCCCGTGAAGTCAGCTCACTCCTCCAGAACAAGTGTGGCAGTTGGTTTACAAGTTAAGTCACCCTCTTCTTCTATTATAAATCATGTTTATCACACTAGGTAGTACTTTTCCTTTACATGGTGATATATATTCTTGCTTGGTATGAGACTTGTCAAAGTCAATTATCTAAGCCAATATCCACTTCCTTTTCTAGGAATATGTTGTATCATCATGTCAGAAAAATAAAGACGTGGGCATAATATTTTCTGCTAAAAGATTACTTTCACATAGCTTGTTTTAAAAAATAAAACAAACTAAAACCTCTGCTTTACCAGGAACAATATAAAACCCCCTAAGAGAGAACAATAAGCTGGGACAGAGCCAGACTTGGGTCTGCATGCCACCCATCTGTGTATCTTCTGAGCTTTAGTGAGAGATGTGAACTGAATTGAATTGGAGACTCAGTCAAGATCCTGCCAGGAAACTGATGTCAACCAAAAAGGGCAATTAAGGAGCCTTTAATGATAGGTCTATTGACAAGCCAGGGACAGGGTTCAGGAAACCGAGAGACAATCTAGCAAAATTGCTCATCCCTTCTCTCTTCCTAAGGAAGACAAGAAAGGCACCAGCACGGGAAGCCCAGGCAGCCTGTGCCCAGAGAGATCTGCCGGAGAGAGCCTGTGGCCGTTCAGCCTCTGCCCACTGTCCACCTCGTCAAGAGGAAACTGAGGTGATAAATGCTTCACCCTTTCTCTCCTCCTCTCCCTGCCCTGCCAGGGCTTCTCATCGGCCAAACGCAAACAGGAGCCAGAAGGCAAAAATCCAGATAACGCAGTCACAGTCGACAGGTTGCCACGAACTCACAATAAAAGTGAAAAGATAAAAGTGGGTCTGGAGGTGCAAATATTCTGCACTTCTGGAAACACTCTGGAAAATACTTCGATGAGCTTCATTTCTGAAGCCTTCTCCATGCTGTAAAAGAATCCTAAAGGCTGATGTTTCAAAACAGATTTCAGAGAACCTCTCTACATTGGAGTTTCAGATTGTAAAGATATTAAAATTAAAAAAAATCAAAAAGTAGATTTAAAAAAAATTTTTTAAGAGAGAGATGGGGAGAAAGAGAGAGAGAGAGCAAGCAAGAGAGAAACATGGATTTGTTGTTCTACTTATTTACGCATTCATTGGTTGATTCTTGTATTTACCCTGACAGGGGATTTGAACCAGCAACCTTGGCATATCAGGATAATGCTCAACAACTGAGCTACCTGGCCAGGGATGGAAGTAGTTTTATTTTTATCTAGAGGAGTTTCTAGGTTCATACTAAAGAAAATTTTAATTAAACTGGCTTTGGATACTTTATCACCTTTGACTAAAAAGAAATATATTCTAACTATAAATTCTGTCAATAAAATAAGAGCCTGCACTCCTAATATATGAGTACTTATTGATCAAGTATATCTCAACTACTCTAATATATCATATGCATTATGAAATTTGTAAAATTGGAAAGTAATAAGATATGCAACAACGCAAACCTAAATAGATGTTTCCTCTCCCATCCAGTGCACAACTAACTCACTCTGTTCGTGCCTTTGGGGATCTTTGCACTCTGGAGAGGCAACTGTGATGGCACACTCACCCAGTGCCCATCCTAGACACAGTTTTATTCTACACCATAAACAGCTGAGCAGTCAGACTCTTAAGAGAGGACATCAAAATCGGGATTTCTGAATGACTGGAGATGCTAAATGAGTAATTGGCACTTGAGCAACAGGTTAAACTTGCTCAATGATGTCAGCACTTGCTTCACGGTAGCTCTGTGGGACAAGAATTATCTCCCTTTCATAAAATAGGAAACACAGACAGAGATAATTTTAATAACTGGTTTAAGATGACTCTCCCCTTCAACTCAGGTTTCCACTTAGTAATTCTATATAGAATAAATTTATGGAATAAGCCAGCATTTCTCCATCGAGTGGTCTCTCTCTGGAAAGACACATACATCGTGGTCCCTACAAGAAATGATTTGCTCCGAGAACTGAAGCTAAATCCCTGATGCCTACTTGGCATCTTGGTTTCTGCTTTTGCTCTTGGGGCTGAAAGATTCCAGCATTTCTCAGTGTAATAAGAGTCACTCTGGGCCAGGGTCTTCTATTATCATTCATTTCTTTCCAGCACCTGACATAGAGGCTACCAATATAGATTCCCAATAAAACGGCTAAATTAAAAAGAAAACGTTTGCTGAAAACATAAACTTTTGCATCTTCAAGACAGGGATATATCAGAATTAGAAAATTATTCTAAAATTTTAAAAACAAACACAATTTTTAAAATGTAACAGGCTCTTTAAAGATCACGAAAACTACCTCAAAATATGTCCTGTAGTCAATGGCAACAAAGGGAAAGAATTCTTGGCCAGTTAGTCTAGCTCGTTCACAGCTTTCATCAGCTAACAAGGTACAGTTCTATTCCATGTTGCCTCCAACTCGTTCTCATTAAGCCCGGCTCAAATTCAAGCCCCCAATCCCTCCCACAGTCCCTGAATGGTCCCGATGTTTCACTTCACTAGAGAAGAGATTAATTTGTAGAAAGGCTTCAGCACATTCCTGGGTTGCTCAAGTGCATTTCTTTTCATAGAACAAGCTTTTGATTTTGCGCTTTAAATCAAAGGCAGAGAGCAAAAATTCCAAGTATGTACGGGCTTCCGACCTTTAAAAAAACAGGATTGTTCAGATGGAATTTGACATAGAAATGCTTTTCCTTACTACCCTTGTTAGCTTGATTCTTCCTCAAGATAGCCTCTTTCTTCTTTCTACTAAATATCAGCTTCTCAATCTTGTTGGTGTTTGGCAAAGTATTAAAGATAAGTGAAGAGTTCGTTGTTAGTAATTTATTCATATGGACATTTTAGGGGTTTTGTTTCATCTCATTGGAAACAATGTTGGCTCAACTAGAAAACCTGTTTGGCAAAATATATATTAATACACTATTTTCTATGTTGTAGAAGATAATATGTTTACTTGGACACTGTCTCAGGCACTGTTAACATTAACTATGGTATTTGGAGAAGTCACTTTTTAATATTTGTACAAACTTCTGAGTCACCATTTTATAAATTACAGAAAAAAAGCATAGAAAACATTGTATACTTCTAATAGTGCTTTTGAAAGATTGCTTTCATTATCCTTAAATCTTTTTTATCCCACCATTTCTAATTTTTGAACTTACCGATTGTAGTTTTACTAAGAGCGTACAATAAGCAAAACACAATTCAGTCACAATACAGGCCCTATCCCATGTTAGATGGAAATATTGCTTTGATATAGTTTATAATGTCTGTTAAATAAAAAGCCAGGTCACCCTACTTCCTTGGTCTGATTCTATATACACACACATGAACACACTGATGAAAAAATTAAACAAGAAACAGTGTTAATAGGTTCTACTCTCATTGCAATTATTGCTCTGACTATAAAATCATTCTACTACTCAATATTGCACAGGTGGAACCAGAGAATAGGAATATCATGAGCATACAGGACTTCTGATTAGAAAATATTTAATAAATTTTATTTGAGAAATATTTTGGATTTTTAAAAATGCTTTCAAAAGATTATTTGTAGATTCTTTGATCTCATGAAAAGATCTGGCTCTGCATGATTAAAAGGGGGTGCCCTTGATTGTCATAACAGAAGTTTGATCACTGGAATGGTGTCTGGTAAATTAAATTAAAGTGAATTGCATGACTATAATGAGAGTAATCATCTGCAGTAGCAATGATCAGTCAACTATAAGTACGATACCCTTTGCTATGGCCCCGAAACCATGGCATCCCTTCCTTGACTTGGTAGTATTTAAGAAGTGGTGAGGGCACACAAACTGTAAACCTTCTATACTGCATATAAATAGCTGTCCATTGCCCTGGTCGGTTGGCTCAGTGGTAGAGCGTCGGCCTGGCGTGCAGAAGTCCTGGGTTCGATTCCCGGCCAGGGCACACAGGAGAAGCGCCCATCTGCTTCTCCACCCCTCCCCCTCTCCTTCCTCTCTGTCTCTCTCTTCCCCTCCCACAGTGAGGCTCCATTGGAGCAAAGATGGCCCGGGTGCTGAGGATGGCTCCTTGGCCTCTGCCCCAGGTGCTAGAATGGCTCTGGTCGCAACAGAGCGATGCCCCGGAGGGGCAGAGCATCACCCCCTGGTGGGCAGAGCATCCCCCCTGGTGGGCGTGCCGGGTGAATCCCGGTCGGGCGCATGCAGGAGTCTATCTGACTGTCTCTCCCCGTTTCCAGCTTCAGAAAAATACAACATAAATAAATGAATAAATAAATAGCTGTCCATCAACTGCTTCCTCCATGCTATCCTTGCATTCCACAGTTTTTTCATTTTATGTGCATGAGACTATAGGACAAGCAGAGTCCCATACTGTCTTCCTTTTCCTCCAATTCAGTAAAGATTTTCTCAAAATGATTGAAAAACATATTCTTGAAACCTAGATGGATCTGGTAAAGGAATTTGACCCTGCCTAATTCTAAGAAGTGTGGCCAAGGCCCTGGCCAGGTGGCTCAGTTTGTTAGAGCATCATCTCAATACTCCAAGGTTGTAAGTTTGATCCCCAGACAGGGCACACATGAGAATCAACCAATGAATACATAAGTAAGTGGAAGAACAAATCAATCTCTCTCTCTCTCTTCCTTTCTCTCTCTAAAATTCAATAAATAAAAATAAAAAACAAACTACAAAAAAAAAAGTAAAGTGGCCAACCAACAAAAATATCAGATCTAGATAGTTTCACTGGAGAATTCTACCAAATATTTAATAATTAATAACAATCCTACTCAAGATCTTCTAAAAAAATTAAAAATAAGGAAATACTCCCACACTAATTTTACAAGACCAGCATTAATAAAATCTTATAAAGAGACTACTAGAAGAGAAAATTATAAGCTAATATCCCTGATAAATAGGGATGCAAATATTCTCAACAAAATATTAGCAAAACAAATGAAATAGCACATTAAAAAGATCATACACATCAATCAAGTGGGATTTATCTCTGGGATGCAAAGATGCATCGACATACAGAAATCAATAAATGTGATACCTCACAACAATAGAATAAAAGGTAATATTTATATGATAAATAAAACAGGTTCAGAAAAAGCATTTGAGAAAATACATCACTTTATGATGAAAATGCTTTAAAAATTGTGAATAGAATAACATAGTTGAACTTAATAAAAGCCATATATAATAAACCCACAGCTATCATCATACTCAACAGTAAAATATTAAAAAACTTTAAGGTCAAGAAGAAGACAAGAGTGCCCACTCTCACTACTCTTATTCAACATGGTACTGGAAATCTTAGCTATAGCAATTATTAAAGATAAAGACATAGAAGGCCTCTAACTTGGAGAGAAAGAAGTATAATAGTCTCTGTTAACAGCTGATCTGATCTTATATACAGAATATTCTAAAGATAGTACCAGAAAACTATAAGCACTAATCAAGGAATTCCATAATATTATAGGGTAAAAAGTCAACATACAGAAACGAATTGTGTTATCTATACACTAACAATAAAAGAAATGCAATATAACTAAAGAAAACAATTCTATTCATAATAGTATAAGAAATAACCAAATACTTAGGAATAAATCTAACCAAGTAGGTGAAGGACCTATACACTGAAAACTGTAAGACTTTGATGAAAGAAATCAAAGAAAACACAAATATGTGGCAACACGTTGTGTTCACAAATCATATAAATAAATATTGTTAAAATGTCCACACTACCCAAAGCCATCTATACAATCAATGCAATTCCATGTCAAAATCGCAATACTGTTTTTCACAAAATCAAGGAAAATAATCTTAAAATGTATATGAAACCATAAAAGACCTCAAATTGCCAAGATAATCTTGAAAAAGAACAACAAAGCTGGAGACATCATACTTCCTGGTTTCATACTAGTCAAACAGTATGCTACTGGCAGAAAAATAAACGCATATACCAATGAAACAGAATTAGGAGCCTGGAGATAAACCATCACATATAGGGTTAACTAGTATTTGACAAAGGAGCCAAGAATACTCAGTGGAGGAAGAATAGTCTCTCTAAGAAAAGGTGTTGGGAAAACTGAATAACCATATTCAGAGGAATGAAATTGGACTCCTAGTGTACCATTTACAAAAATTAACTCAAAATGAATTAGAGATGTAAACATAAGAACTGAAACCAATCATGATAAAACACATCAACCAGATATGAGACTCTCAGTCCAAAAGGCAAATGTCTTTCTTCCCAGCATGCCTCTTTATTCCAAGGATTAAGTCCTCAGAGTGTTTAAAATAAGCAAGACCTATTTTCCTAAGTGCTTATACTAAAGTTCTGAAAGGTCACTAAAGTTGCTTGTAATTCCATCCTACAACATTCCTTGGTTCAACACCCTGTTATGAATTACATACATGTTAATGCTGAATCCCACTTTGTTTTACTTTCATTTATTCTGTTTAAATAGATACTCACACTAAATTTGTACAATTTCTACTCTATACCATTGGGTTATCCTCTTATTGATAAAGCTATAGTACAAAAGTCAGATTTGTTTAGTGTTTCTGGGTTGGAGAGATATATTTGAGAAGCAAACACAGGCACAAGATGAGCTGGTTTTTAAAGTGCCAGGCTAAACTGAGAGTTATAGGTCATCCCATACCTCATCCTCCTGTAAGCTACAAGCGCAGATTTCTGAAAGAATAAGGTAACACGGCCTCAAGAAACACATGATCACTATAATTAAACCGCACTGTCCCCTGGCATACACAAAGAAAAATAAAATTAACCCATCAAGGAAATCCATTTGCAATAAAAACAAGGTGTCCGTGTGTAAACACATCAATTACTGGAAAGTATACACTCAGAAAATGTCTAAACAATGTCAAGCCATGATTAATTTTAGGTTGAAGAACTCAACAAAGTAATATTGTCCATTCAAAATCTCCAGTCCTGCTGAGATTTTGGGAAGTCGCCAGCAGCTCAGCTGCTGTTCACAAACCATGGCAACCTGAGTCTGACACTTGACACTTTCAGATCACCAGAGATGCTACCAAGATTTCAGCTCTAGTCTCTGGAGCCTCCGTGCTTCTTATGCTGAAACAGAAAACGATGAAGGGGAACAGAACTTGGCACCACAAAATATATATGTCTCTTTGGCATAAGGATTATTTTAAGCTGATTACTTTTGAAAAACAGCAGACACGGGAAAAGCTTTGAAAACTAAGTATATGTTACCTTTTTGTAGAAGACATTTACATTTGTAAAAACAAAACAAAAAATTCCATTTGTAAAGGTGTCTCCCTCTCTATACCAGGAAAAGAAGGATGACTAAATCTGTAGAAACTCTTCTCAGTGAAAAAGGCAAGAACTTAAATTTGCATTAACATCTACATCCTTGTTTATTGTGCTTTGCCTGATAACTTCCCATAACTGCCTTTCCCAAACCCAGATATTTTTCGTCTTTAGCTAGAGAGGGTATGGAGTATGGTAACCACAACCATTTCAGGGAGTTCACGGGTATCTCGTATGCATACAGAAGGTACGTGTTGCTACATTTATGTATGCTTTTCCATGTTAATCTGTCTTTGACACAGGGGTTATCTCAGCCAAGAACCAAGAAGGTTAGAGGAAAATTATGAAGGTCTTTCTGAAAGAGCATCGCTGTTAATCAGCCCATCATGGTGCTATGAGAGCAAATGCCAAGAGTGAGTAAGAGTTTCTGTGGGCACCATATTCAACTTGACAAGGATAATTGGTAACCACAGTCAGTATTATCTCAGCAGTAGCCTGAATTACATAGTCAGCGCATGGTTCACCTCCTACGAATAGAGAGGAAAGATAGACCTTTCCTACAACCTCCTTCTGGATACCCTGAGGAACCCACAAGAGAGCTCTGGAGGATCATTCCACCCTTATCCCCACTAAACTATTAACTCAGAAAAGTTACTCAAGTAAAAATATACAGTGGTCTTTAACACTGAACTTATGACATAATAGTGTGTTATTTAGAGTTCTTGAATTTAGGGCTTCAGATGAACAAGTTTTTATTGGATGCATAAGGACTGTCAAATATATAAAGTCTCATTCCCTAACAGAAGCAGGAATAACTTCTCCAGCTACCTGGATGAATGGCCACCTGGTTAGTAACACCTCTAGCAATGGGTCTCCGCATTACTGTAAGTGTCCATTATTTTAGAAGTCGCTGAGAAAATATCTTTGTACACTTTCTGCACATATAATATCACATATTGAAACTATCACTATTGTAGAATCTCTTTTATCAACCCTGGTCAGGATGACGAACTAATCAAGGAAACGAAAAGATTTGCTACATCAGGAAAACAATATATTTGATTTAAATCATATAAAGATGCCTTGTCTATGTCTAGCTGTGTAGTTCCTTTATCTTACCTAAATTTCACCATAATGAATCTTGCACAGTCCCCGATTCCAATTGCTTTAAATTAAAGCAAAAATTTAGAGGCCCTCAAGAAACATATTAGTCTGTGATGGTCACCCTAGAGTTTTATGACTGTTTTCCCTTCCTTGTTTGTTGTCTCACATACACCTAAGTATTCAGTATTTTAAGAAATTCTTTTATAGTGAGTTTTTATTATGAAAGTTCTTTTTATACTTTTATTTAACTAAAGTATGTAATATTTAATAAAATTACAGAGGTATAATGACAAGGAATATTGACATAGCTGCTTTGGGACTTTAAAAAGCTAGCTCTGTGTAAGTGTGCATATAGTTCAACAAGTTCAAGTACTAGTACACCAACCAGCGGGTTCAAGTACTGGTATACCAACCAGCTGGTTCAAGTACTAGTATACCAACCAGCTAGTTCAAGTAGTAGTACACCAACCAGCTGGTTCAAGTACTGGTATACCAACCAGCTGGTTCAAGTACTGGTACACCAACCAGCTGGTTCAAGTACTAGTCCACCAACCAGCTGGTTCAAGTACTGGTACACCAACCAGCTGGTTCAAGTACTAGTCCACCAACCAGCTGGTTCAAGTACTGGTACACCAACCAGCTGTTTCAAGTACTGGTACACCAACCAGCTGGTTCAAGTACTGGTATACCAACTAGCTAGTTCAAGTACTAGTCCACCAACCAGCTAGAAAGGGGGCTTCAGGCTGAGTACTGAGAGTGCTGTAGATGCCAATGTGTTTTACACCATGAAGGGGGAGCTCCATGTGCCGGGTGCTTCTATATATGGAGCTTGGATAAGAGATCTTGTTTTAAAGCATTTTATTGTGAAACTATATGGTAGCCTATTATTCATAATTTTAGGTGTATTCACCTCCAATCACCAGGCAGAACCAAATCTTGCAAAGAGAGGCAGAAGAAAGCTTGTAATCTGGAGTAGAAGTCCCAAAATATCTAATTAGAAACTAGTGAGTTATGAATCATGTACATGTAAAGTATAATTTATGAACCTTGTTGGAAAGGCCAACCACCAGCTGAGATACAACAGAGGGTGAAACTTGAGTTTCATTTCAACCTGAGTAGGGTGCAAAGCTGATACCTCCACTGATTTCCCTGCCCTGTCCTTCTGACAATGGTGTCTGATCCGTCCCCTGGATAAATAACTGACACACTCTACATGCGTCTGCACAAGGGCCAGTGCTTAATTAAATCATGAAATTATAAACAGTACCCTAGAGTATGATCTGCAAGGATTGTACCACATGAATATTTTATCTGGAGTTAAGAGCCACATTTACAGAATGTCTTAGAGAATAAAAGACATAAAGCCTTTGGTATATAGATGGTGATAAAAAATGTCAGTCATCTTCATAGTCTCTATTTTTCTGAACTAGCTCCTGAATGGAAAGACTGGGTGGCAAAGCTGTTAGCTGCTAGTGTATGCACACTTCAGCCCTGCTGGTTAAAGACAAGTTGTGTTCTAGTATAGTTGTCCTGCTTTATTCTCTTGCCACCATGGATGAGAGATCCTATTTCTCCACATTTCACTATTATTTAATATGTCAGACTTATTTTTTACTTGTTTTTTGTTTGTTTGTTTGTTTTGCCAATCAGACAGGTCAAATGATATCTCATTATGGTTTTATTTACATTTTCCAGATTATGGATGAAGCTATAAATCTATGTATTTTTTAATCATTTGTGAAACATTTGCTTAGATCTTTTGCTCATTTTTCTATTTGAACTGTTTTCTTTATTTGTATGGCTCTTCATCTTGCTGAACTTTCATGTTAACCCTGGGACATGGCGTGACTTTCCTCTTTTACAGATGAGAATCTGATGGATAAGGGACTAGGAGATGTATGCAGGACTGTAGAGACAGCAAATGATGGCAGGCAACCTCAACTCAGCTTGGTTTTACTATGAACTCAAGTGGCTTCCATCAACAAGCTGATTTGTTTTGCTGCTGTGTTCTTATTTCTGTACCACAAGCTCCCCCTAGATTCTCTACAAAGCACAATCTCAGTGGGAGTCTTGCAATAAGAAGAGAAGAATGAAAACGAATACTCTAGAAATGGCTGGAGAATAAACCAGTTACAAAATTGAGAGTAGACAATATTTGAAAGATATTCTTACTTCTAATTGCTATCAGCTCGTCATCAACTACAGGAATAATAATACGGGAATCAATCACAATAATTAAAAAAAATTATAAAAACACTGAAATCCATTCACTTAACATGCACAAAACTCTGTGCTAAAGCACTTTAGATGCATCATTTCAGTTAATCATGATGGCAACTCATAAGGGAAGGAACTGATTCAGCTCTATGATGTAGAGGAGAAACCCCAGTTTTAGAAGTTCTAAAGATATTCTCTCAAGACCACATACCAGAAAATGGTAGATACCCAATAAAAAAAGATTTTGTTTTTTGTTTTTACTCTGGAGATGGCATTTCTAATAATTATGCTTACATGTCACATCGCCACTAATCAAAATATCTTACTATGTAGTTCATGTCTTTGTTCCAGACACATCTGCATTTATCTTTTTCCTGTAGTCACATTACTTAGCAAATGAATAATCATACACTGATATTTCAAAAGGACTGTTGTTCCTCAAATATCAAACCCGTGTTAGACTAATTTTCAAAGAGAATTGTTGTTGACATGAACTTGGCAGTAAGCACACAACTAAGTCTCTTTGGGAGCAAAGGCATGTTCTCAGAGTCCCAGGAGGCCATGTCAAAGATCATGCTGACTGAGAGAAAAGGTTAGGCATCCACCAATCTTTTGCAAGAATTTTCTGGTCAAGAACTAGAACCTGTTCACTGTTTTAAAAATCAAAAATATGGCCATAAGGTTTTTAGAAAATTCAAGTATATCTCAGATGGTTTTTGAATAAATTTTCAGTGATTATCTGGCTCATCCGAGGCAAATCATATTTTTACCTATAAAGAGTCATCCATCTCCAAATCGAAAGCAGCACTCGACCATTGATTGGTACACATCCTTGCAAATATAATGGTTACCATCCTGAAATGTCTTTTTTTTTTTTTTTTGTATTTTTCTGAAGCTGGAAACGGGGAGAGACAGTCTGACAGACTCCCGCATGCGCCCGACCGGGATCCACCCGGCACACCCACCAGGGGGTGATCGAAGCTCTGCCCCTCCGGGACGTCGCTCTGCCGCGACCAGAGCCACTCTAGCGCCTGGGGCAGAGGCCATCTTTGCTCCAATGGAGCCTTGGCTGCGCGAGGAGAAGAGAGAGACAGAGAGGAATGAGGGGGGGGTGGAGAAGCAAATGGGCGCTTCTCCTATGTGCCCTGGCCAGGAATCAAACCCGGATCCCCCGCACGCCAGGCCGATGCTCTACCACTGAGCCAACTGGCCAGGGCCCCTGAAATGTCTTTTTTATGTTTTGTTTTTTTATGTCAAATATAGATCATAATGTAATGGGTCTGATGACCCAATGTTAATAATCACAAAACTACTTAGCTTGATAATATTTTGTTAATATCATCTTACACAGTCTGAGATGAATGTTTCAAAAGAGCCTAAAACAAATAACAACCAGAACAGACACAAGCATGCAGTGAAATACAGCAATGACTATTAGTTGAAATAATGAAGAAGAGGCTAACCATACAGGAGTTAAATGACATTTAACTCCATCACACAGAAGATATTTTCTGACAATTGTTCACAGATGAACTTCAAAAATGAGGTTAATTGGGTTATTCTGTAGTTTCAGAAATATATATTCAAAATAACCTTTTGTAGAATGAGGCAAAAATCGGATTCACTTTACTTATGTATTAAAAGTATTATACTTTTTTTTATTGGTCTTATCTCAAAAAATAAACAACACTATTTTTGAATGCATGACTTAGTTTAACCCTCCCAACAGAATTGGACTATATTATAAATGAGCAAACTGGGGAAGCCTGAAGGTACATTGGAAGCATTAATGAGCGGGTTCACTCCAACTCTCCTTGACTCCAAAGCTCATGCTCTCTCCAGTAGAACAGATTTCTGTCAATGCTGTGCCTTCTTGCATTTGGGTGAACACAACCAAAATCAAGTTGAGGTCTAAAGAAAGGAAAGGACCAGCATATATTGATGACACATTTAGATCCGATATTTCCTATACATAAATAACCTCGTTTGATCATGAAGAAATAATAAGAAAATCGTTATATCGGCCCCATTTTTACAGGAGAGGAAACTGGATCTCAGAAAAATTAAAACATTTACCTAAAGATGTCAGATTTTAAGAACATGCTTATTACCTAAAAAAAAATTTTTTTTTGGACTGTGAGAAATCTAAAGGCAAGAAGGAAAATGGCACTTATTGAAGGCACATTTTAATTAGAAATTTTATATATTTCAATAACATCTGAGAAATCCTTATATTTTACAACTGATGTCCAGTGATGGGGAAACTGAGTCTCAGAGATGTTAGGTAATTTATCTTAAATAATGAAATAAGAATTTAAGTCCAAGTTTAACAATTCAAAGTGATAGCTCTTCCCATTTGAATTTTTTTTTTTTTTTAGCCAGAAGAAACTTTTGAAACAGTAGAGGCTAGACTTTCTAATTTTATTGCTGAAATGAATCGAGGTGTGAAAGAAATGTTCCTTGGAAGCTGGTGAAGAGTAGGAATGCGGAGGAAACATCATTATTTTCTGTCCACTGGAAAAGAAATTTCCAGCTATGTTACTGGAAAGTCACTCAACAATCTTCAAAGAAAATTAATTATGTACAATTAATAATTATAAAAATTTAGAAAAAACCTATAAATTTCTTGGAGGGGTCTCACTGATAGGCCAGGTCTCCTTTGGCAAATTAACAATTCATAGCACTTGGTAGGCACTCAACTTATGTTTGTTGGATAAATGATGAATGAGTCAATAAATAATAGAAAGTCCTTTTATGGGAGTGCTTATATTTTTAAAGGTCTGTTCTATTTTCAACTTTTTGACCAAAATAGAATTCACTTTTTTTTTTGTTTATTAGGATGTGCATTATCTCTTTCCTACAATCAGACTTACGCATTTCTAAAAGGTACTGTCCTCACATTGTCAGTGGTCTCTTCTGTGAGTGATAAGTGAAACAGTGATTGCTGAAGAACAAAGTAACAGAGGGAAGGTGAGGAAAACCAAAAGAGATGAGACCAAGGATTTTGAGGTTGATGAGAGAAAATAAATGATAGAAAGATGAGGGAAGGAGGTAGCAGGAAGTGAAGACTGACTCTCTACCTAGTAGGATCTACGTAGCAACATGGGCAGTAATGTATACTCATACACATACATTTGTGCGACAGAATTTAGTTAAGGAGGGACAGGTAAAGATAATACAGTTGTAAGAAAAAGTAGTTTTTATAATGCAATTTAAGGGAATATAATGTTTCTAAATGATGAATTCACAAATATAATATTATACGTATGAACTATTTAGCAAGTGTTAGTTAGACAGTTTTCTAAGTACGGAGTGCCAGCAGTGAACCAACTGAAGTGCCGTGCTCACTGGGCTCCTATTGTACAGAGTGTTACTTGTATTTATTTTTTGTATTTTTCCCATGTTGCTGTACAGCTGGCTAATGAAGTATTGGCTATGTTAATTCTCAAAACAAAGAGTAGTGGGCAAATAGATATCTGTTAGCACCCAAAATAAAACACAGTAGCGGAACCTAAACTAGTTCTCAGTGAACGGAGCTGGAAAACCTGAGCACTATAATCAATTACAGAGCTTTGGATAATAACCCAAAGCATAAATTAAACGTGTCACTCCAGATGATAGAAAGTATTGAATAAGTAAATATATGTGGTGAAGCAGAAAAATTTCTTAATCATTCTAAGTCCAATTGTCAGGGAAGCAAAGTTTGGATTCCCTCCATATCCCTTGAAGGCATGCTAGATTTTTTAGTTGTTTTTTTTTTCTCCCAAAGAATAGCACAGGGAAATGAGAGATAATAACTGTACAATGAAGAACTCAAAAAAATACTACTTTAGCCAACTGCTGAAGGTTAGTGTCACCAGCAATGTCATGAACCTCTGATATGATGTGATCAGAGGACACTGAGCTACTACGTTATTCCTCCCAAAACCTCTATCTCCAGTCTAACTATGAAGAAAATAAAAATCATCAGGCAAACCTGGCCAGTAGTCCTCAAGACTGTCACATTCTTTAAAAACAGGAAAGACTATCACAGACCAGAAGGTCTGCGGAGATATGACAGCTCAATGCAACATGGTACCTTGGAATGGATCCTGAGAAAGAGAACATTCATGGAAAAACTGGTGAAATAAAAATTCTGTCTGGACTTTAGGTAGCAGTAATGTATCAATGCCTATTTCTTAGTCTTGTCAGATGTACCATAGAAAGATAAGGTGTTGACAGTGGAGAAAACTGAGTCAGGTGGACATGGAAACTCCTTATCTTTGTAACTTCTCAACTTTTCTGTAAATCTAAAAGTAATATAAATGCAAAAAAATATTTTAAAAGAAAAAACCAATGGCACAAAATATTAGAAACAAAACAAATAGAAGGTAAAGTCGAGGGTGCTGTTCACAGGAGTGAATACCTTAGAGTAAAAGCTTGAAAATGTATTACGTGCAAGCACAAAAACCTTATGAGGATCTGAGTAAGTTTCACCCAAGGAAACTCTTCTCCAGCTTTGTGTAAATTCAGAAAAACCCCTTCACATACTGGGCTGATTATCTTTGTCAGCAAAACCATGACTCTAATGAATATGGACAAGTTTATGGCTGTCAAAGCAAAAGTGAGATGAAGGAGAAACGTGGTTTTTGTCTTTGAAATAGGTGACAAAAGGTTCCACCATGTGAGAACTTATTTCCCAGACCTGGAGTATCACATGTTCGAAATACATACTTGGTAGAAAAAAAAAATCCTAAAATAAAAAACATGTGTGAGTGAAGAGGTATGAAAGGATAATTTATATCTCCTGGGATTTGGGGAAGTAACAAAAATAGTCAAAGAAACCTGCATTTCTTTCATTGAACAAAAGTTGGTGTGGAATCACTGGGCCATGTTCATTGCATTTGTTTCTGTATTATTGGGGCTCAAAACATGGGAAGAATGAACGAATGAATGAATGAATGAATGATGAATGAATGAATGGATATATGAATGTGATGGAAAGATAAAAAGTTTGAAATTGTAGAAAATACCACAATGTAATTCTAGTGGGGGAGATGCTCATGAATGCCTCTGATATTAAAAAGAAAATACAAGCAGTAAGAGATTTAAATCAAGAATAAGAGTTCAGAGAACTGAATTTTAATTCAATATGAGGCATAGACTTTGCCATTTGTGCTGTGATTTAAAGTACTGTGAGGGCTTGACAATGTGATATGTTAAAGTTCACGTATCATTTGTTGTGTATAGCACGGAAAAGTGCTTACTTAAAGCAAGATCAGAAACATTTGAGACTCAGCGCCATACCTGAACCACACCTACTTAATTCTATAGCTTCAGTAACTTTATCAGTAACATAGAGGATGAGACTACTTCTCTTGCTGCTTTGCTGGGAATATTAATTTAGACAAGGTTTGTGAAAATGCCTGGAAGAGTAGAAGGACTTGCAATGGCAGGTGACTAAGGATCTAGATAGAAGAAAGTGATTAACCTTTCACTGTTCTTTGTCTAGGTGGGTAAATATCGATATATCTGGTCTACCCTCTGCACAAGGTGATATTGGCATTTTAACACTGCCTGGTAAGACTGCACTGTCTATAGCAGTGAGATTTTATTTATTTATTTTTTATTTATTCATTTTTAGAGAGAAGAGAGAGAGGGAGAGAGAGAAACAGAGAGAGAGAAGGGAGGAGGAGCTGGAAGCATCAACTCCCATATGTGCCTTGACCAGGCAAGCCCAGGGTTTCGAACCAGTAACCTCAGCATTTCCAGGTTGACGCTTCATCCACTGTGCCACCACAGGTCAGGCCCAGCAGTGAGATTTTAAATGAAGATGAATAGGAAGAAAGTTCCCAGATCCTTGACATGCAGAGTGTTCAGGGCACCAGTCCTGAATGTAAGAAGCCATTTTTATCTACTGTTCGATAAAACATATTGATCTCCAAAAACAAAAATTGGTTTTGGAAACTAACAGATTGCTTTCCAAAGCCAAAATCCCATTCCCTCACTTAGGTAGTTGATAGTACACATTGGTTAATCCGTGTAATAGATGGTTTTCAGTAGCACTTTCTTGAGTCGTTATAGTAACGTCACTTCATTTTGGATTTAGAAAGTCAGATCAGAAGCTGAATGATGTCTCTTTATTTCTCTCAAATGTAAAGAAGACAGCCAGAAGTCTAAAAGAGTCATGGGTAATTGTGAGAGAGTGTATTATCAAGAAGGTAGCAGGTCATTTGAGAAATCTTTTTGCAGTTCCATTATTAGCCACTTGGGCTTCATTTTTCTCTCACATACTCCAGAAACCTTGCAAACTTAATATTTTTTTTTAAATGCCGAAATTACTGTGGCTAAAACTTTGAAGTCCATTTTAAATATCTCCATCCTGGGTATTCAATGGTCTTATGTCCTGGGCTTTTAATTATAAGAATATTATAAAAGCTGGAAAAAATAGCAATATTACCTTTTAAAAAGTTTTTCCAGTTGCATTACATTATTTTATGCTCATAATAGTAATTGGTGGGAGAATTTTATCATTTCTGTGTTCCAGATAAAAAACTCAACCTGAGAAAGGTTAAATGCCTCGTACAAAGTGACAAGGCAAGTTAGTAGACTATGTCTAGAAATTTTCTCAACTCTCCTTTAATGTAAATACCTTGGTGTGAATTAATTTTAATTAGCACTTCCTTCCCAGGCCTATTAAGTTTTAAAAGAACATAGCAAGAAAAAGAACTCATTCATTAATGCTCGAATTTAAGATATTACAGCCTTTAAGTAAGTAGATATTTAGTCAAAGCAAAAGAATCTTCTGGCTGGTCCACAAGTCATATAAAATGCAGGTGAAGGATACTTACCTGCATGTAAGATTTATTTTGATGATCTTATCCCACTGTCTTTTTAGTAATATTATACATATTTATATTCTTAAATAATTTAAGATTCTTGTCTTGCTCCCATAATTGTGAACCAGAATAGCAGTTGTATCATCACCTTCTGTCATCATGATTATTGGCAGACCCGAGGACAATTATATAAAAAACTGGGAGGTACAATTTAAAAGCTTGGAAAGCTCTAATCATTCTATAATAGTTATACCACTATACCTGACATCCTAAATATTATCAATTAATAATTCTAATCAACCATCAGTAGAGCAGTATTTCAGGAAGCTTTACTTTGAAAGAAAGAAAATCTAGTGATCAAAATTGAAGAGTTTGCAATGTTTTTCTTTTGTGTTTATTGAGATATAATTGACAAGAATGATTTAAAGAATGGTACTACTGTATTAGAAAGAGCATTAAGAGTAGAAATGTTAGATATTTTAAACTTTGAAGTTCTCTGACATGGGTAGCAGGGTAACACCAAGAGCCAAGCAATCATGTCTATTGGGGTTGGCAGGAAGAAGGAAGACATTGTAAAGGTGAATGTAAACCAGTGTTTGAGGGACATACAAGGTCATTCCAGACATAGAAGGTCCCATGGCCAAGGCCAATGAGATGTATTCCAGGTGTGGCCTGAGACCCTGGGAGTCTTAAATTGGTTAAATTATACTTCCTATAGTCTCACGGAGCCCAAAATCAACAGTAAAGTTTGTATTTAACAATCCATACATTGAAGTATTAACTCATTTGATCCTCATTATTACCTTACACTATAAAGTAAATATTATTATCCTCATGTTACAGATAAGAAAATGAAAGCATAGAAGAGTTTTGAAACTTGTCAAAGATGGTGCAGCTAGTGCTAATTTCAGTATAGCTTGTGATTAAATGTATAATGAGAAATATGTTATTCATAGGTCATGCAATACAAAAAGAAATGTCACGTGTTTTACAACACACACACACACAAGTGAGACTGTTAAAATAGGAAGGGGAAAATCATGTTTAAATGCTATACACATGAAGACTTCAGTAAGCAAGAGGGAATACATGGCATGGAAAATCCTTGGTCTTCAGCAGTGGAAGAAATCTGTCCCTGTGCTCCCTGTAAGCCAATGTAAGAAGAAAAACATCATTAAGTATATAGACAGACACTGCGGTCCAATCAAAGGAAACCAACTGATGTCATTCAAGAGGTAGCAAATATTCCCCAGGACCTCCTTGTTAGAAAGGCGTTGATCATACGGGACACTGTTGTTCAAGGTAAGATGAAGGACTGTTAAACAGACACACCAGGCTGCGTGTTAAGCAGTCAACTCAAGCTATTCTTTCTCTGAATAATTAAACATTAAGTCATTTGAGGATGCTGAGAGAGTTTCCTAACATCTATTAATTTTCACCGTAAAGACTGGGTGATGATGTAGAGGGTTTAATCAGTCTATGAGCAATAAGACATTTCCTTAACGGCCCCCATCTCGTGATGTTGGTTTAACTCAGCTGGGAAGCCCGAAGCCATGATTAGGTCTGTTGCTAAGGATTAAGCCACTGATTTATGGGCGGAAGGAATGTCACCTCCTTCACTGCGAAGGGCCGTTCCTCTCAGCTGGACAGCTGGGGGCTCAGTTCCTCTCCCTTTCCAAACCAAAAAAAATGTTTTAATTATGACTTAAACAACTGTTCTGGACAAATCCAGAAATGGATGGCTGTGGGGATTCCTTTCTCTAAGAGGAATGGCCGCAGTTCTCCGTAAATACATGTTTAATGGGTGTCCTGTTTATGTCTGGGGTCCCTTAGCCATGGAGGGAACGCCAGGCAGCAGAAAAACACCTCACTGGCGTTATTTTTCCATCGGGAATTTTTCATTTATCCCATCAATCTGTACTGAACTGGTACCAAAGCTGCGTCACTGTTTTTTTCTGACCAGCTTTTTCCTCTTTGTAATATCACACAGACCTTCTACTGACCTATTACTTAGATCAAGAGCAGAACAAGCTACTAGGCCCTGTGCTATGTAAACATAGCCCCGGACGTGCTTTCATTCCATAGTTGTTTATCAAGCACCTACTATGTCCCGGGATTTGTCCTGAAATCACGCAGTTGGCAAAAACACCGAATTTTTCTGAAACACATGTATTGACATTGACCAGCTTTTTCTCCCCCACACCTGTGAGTTTGTTTTTCAGTTGGCAAATTGGTTTTTCAGCTGCTTTTCTGGGGGGCAATGGGTCTCAGATATCTTCACCCACTACAAAGCTGTCATAGGCCAGAGGGACGGCTTGCTATACCGTAAGCTAAACCCTTGGCCCTAAAGCCACCGGACGCCAGGCTAACTCACATCTGCTCAGACATTTGATTTACCAACACCACAAGCACACATGGAAATGAACAGTCTGACAAATGTGCCCTCTTCCCTCCCAGCAGTCTAACCCCTCAGCACTGTGGTTTGGTTGAAAAATAAAACCATAATGTGCTCCCAAATATCTGCTGTTTTTTATCAGCAGGTCTGTAAGGGGATCCTCCACCCCCCACCATACTCCCCGGACACACGCACCTCCCCCCCCCGCCCCCACACACCAGGTTTCCTTTTTATTCCCCACCCTCCTCTAAACAAACTTGTTCCCAAAGAATAGTTTAATAGAACTGAATCAAAAGCGAGCCTAACACCGCTATCTTCTGCGCGCCACATGTCACCCCACTGTGCTATTCTAACGGGAGGGCTCAGAGAGGGAGCGGGGCAGCAGGCTCCGTATGGGCCGCCGCTCAGGGGCCCCGAGCATGAAAAAGAACGTGGATGGTGGCCTGGAAGAGGTCACTGTTCCCACACTTGAAAGGAGGGAGGATCCAGACAAGTTTGAGTTAAGTCAGAACGACACATTCCAAACTCCTGTAAAGCCAGGTGCCTGGAAGCCGAGGTTGGAAATTCAGAGAGGCTGTGTGGGGGATGGGCGAGGGGACGCCAAACCAGCGCTGCAGCTTGGGGTGGTCAGTGCATTCTGAAGCCAGGGGATGTCTGTTCGCTCCTCGTGGGAAAAAAAGAGAAGCGCAGACTCGCGTCTCTCCTCTCTTTTCATCTCCGAGTTCAGGCGATGAGGATGCCCTTCCTGCCTTCGCAGAAATCATCTGAAGATCTCCCTCCGGGGTATCGCCCAGGCAGACGGTCTCGGGCACAGCAGGCCCGGATACGCTGACTTATATTGGAAATGTTTTGACAGGTAAATAATTCTTGGCTGATGTCTTAGGTTAAATATCAACTCCTCCCCACGCCCGCCAGGGCAGCTGCAAAGTATCTGACCCTTGAGAGGAAGGTCCAGACCATGAGAAAGTGGCAGCGTCCCCACCGCCCGATCCCGGGTGATTTGTTCTCAGGGACACTCTAACCGCCCCCCCCCCCCGCCCCCAGGAATGTAGCCGGAATTTGCAGCTTGGCTTGTCTCCAGAGGGGACAGGCTGGTCTGTACAGGGTTTTTTAACGTCCCCCTGTGTGGAACCAAGCCTCTGTACATTTTACGTCCATGTTGGAGGCATTTTATAAGGAAAAGAGCAGATCACAAACCCAGCTTGGCCAGGACTTAAAATTGTTCTTTGTTTTGTGTTTTAATTCAAAATACACTATATATGCTGTGAAAACTGGAATCCCTCGTTTTGAGTACTTTAGAGAGAGAAGTCATGAAGCATGACCTGAGGGGGGAAAGGAGAGATCCTGAAGAGAGAGAGAGAGAGAGAGAGAGGGAGAGAGAGAGAGAAGAAAATATAGTTGCAATTATCACCACTTACAGAAAGAGATATTAAGTAGATAATGGGCATAAAGAATAAAATTGAGGATTTTAAAATTATGAAAGTTACTGATCCTTTGCCATTGAATGAATATTACTTTAGCTTTGTTATTAAAATAGATGATCGAGATAATAAAATAA
The DNA here is from genome assembly GCF_036850765.1 of Saccopteryx bilineata. Lineage (NCBI taxonomy): Eukaryota > Metazoa > Chordata > Mammalia > Chiroptera > Emballonuridae > Saccopteryx > Saccopteryx bilineata. Next base: position 254,350,227 of record NC_089494.1, read on the forward strand.
TAGGTTCCAGTTACAAAGTTCCTAACATGTGCTGGAATCCATATCTGCAAGAAAAGTGTCAGAACCCCGGTGTCATAGATGATGAAGTTGTGGTTCGGTTATAGTGACATGTTCAAAATGTAGTCAATCATTACACACGGGTCTGTCTGAACCTAAGGGATGTATTAGCAAAAACTGGACACACTTTGAGGTGGTTCAGTGTCCTTCAGCCTCGCCTTTTAACCATGACCTACACCCACCAGCAAAGATTTGCAGAGCTTTACTTTCTGTAGTTTGTATAAAATGAAAACAGTGATCAGGTGAGTGCACTTTTCAATGTATATATCTCTTTTCTAGAAATACCAGCATGGTTCCCAAGAGACCTCCTTCACTTCCCAGCCTCCAGCCCCCGTCCCAACCCATATCCTGTGCCACTTCCCGACCTGACAGAGAACCATCATATGGTCAGCAATCAGTCCTTGTGTTATAAAAGCTCTGCTGTATTTATCTGAGAATGGCCAACATACATCCTACCAAAGTTGAAAATAAAGTTTGCTTTCTAATATCACATGTGTTTGTGCTGCTAAGTTTTATAGCAAGTCAGACCAAATCTGAATACAGTGGAAGGTGAATTCTAGAAACATCCTTCCTCATGATGGGTCTGAATGACAAGAAACAGTGTGAGAAAGGTATGTTCGGTTTGGGTCTCATTTTATCATTAGTATCATTAGAAAGAGCACAGTTCAGAAGTCTGACTGCCTGGATTCAGACCCTGTCTCATCCAGTCAGGAAACGGTATGAGGTCAGCTATGTGACCTTACCTCTCTGAGTCTCAGCTTTATAAAATATAAATCAGGGATAATAATAGCACCTGCCTAATAGAGATTGAATAAAATGAGAAATTGATGGTAAGTCCTTAGAACAATGGGTGGCACGTATTGTAAGTGTTCAATAAATGGCAGTTATTATAGTTGTTGTTATTGTGATTACTATTATTGTGCTAAATATTATTACCAGTATCTAGTATCAGTCTCAGGTCCTTTATGAAAACAAGAAAAATATTATATAAGTTCATTTTCAAAATACATCATTATATTTAACTGATTATATTAGTTTTATGAAAATGCAGCTTTAGAAAGAAATGAAATGATTCACTCAAATAATAGGGACTGAATGTTAAACCTGATAACCTATAGTAAGTCCCAAAGATTGTGCATTCTCCCGGAGGCCAACTGTCTGATATCTAACTTAACACCAGTCACTGGGGGAATCAGAAGACCCTTTTGAAAGTTAAGGACATCTGCTTTAGGATTAAGACCACTCACTTCTCAATTCCAGGTCCAATAAAGTTCAGTTTTCTCGCCTGTAAAACAAGACTCATAATAACTACCTTGAAAGACACGTGAAATGATTGAATGCATAAAAGCCACCAAGTAATGAAAGCTAAAACTTCCTGGGCTCTTATTTAATGCCACACACAGGGCCAGGCATTTCTTGTGTATGAATGAATTTAATCTTTACAACTACTCACTGTGGTGCGTGCTGTTTGAATACCCACATTTTTCCTTGCTAAATGGTTATTTAGACTAGGGTCTTCATGGCGCTTGGCATTTGTTTTCTCCGACAAAGCCTGTCAAAGACTCTCCTCTTCCAGGAGTCATTTAGATCTCCCCACCCTCCGCCCAGGTTCCCCACTGCCTGTCTTGCCTGAGGGGCTCCAAGCTGAGTGTGGGAGAATTTACCAAAGAGAAAAACTATTTAGTTTTACCTGGGTGACAGCAATTATGCAGAATGACAAAAGGAACAGTTAAGTTACAAGTTAAGGATGATAATTTACTCTCCCCAGGGACTGTCACTCAAAAAGGCTCCAGAAAAAAATAACTGCAAAACAATGGCAGAGTCTATTGTTAATAGTTATGTCCCCATAATGCCCTGGCATTCTGAAACAATAGCACCAAAAAAAAAAAAAACCCGCAGTCTTCTGTCCCTCTCAAGCTCGCCAGGCATATATGATATATCTCAAGCTGTCATCCCTTAAAGACTCACCATGGGATGGTCCTTCAGGTCATCCCTGTTTGCCATGGCTCCATAGGACCCTCCAAATAACTTACTTGCAATCAGAGCTCTCACCAAGAGCTTTTAAAATACATGAACCAGACAGTAGAAGAAACTGAATATTAAAGTGTGGATTTTCTCAGCATGGACATGACAGTGGGAGTGGGAGGAATGAACATTTTGATGCAAGATATTTGCCAAGACAAATCGTGATTGCTATTACTCGTGCACACTAGAAAACTTCCGAAAAAAATCCCCAGATAAATAAAAATCTACTGTGAGTGCCCAAATCACCAGGTGTTAGAATATTTTACTGATGGCTAATCCACCAGCGTTGACGGGGTATCTTCGTTTTACGTGCTATTTGCAGTAGTCCTAAGGACAGCCTTATTCTAGTTCACACAAGTTGATACCAAGGTGGCATATTTATTGCTTAAAATCTCTAGCAAGACATAGATGATATAGCAACACACCTCGAGATGATTCAGATCCATCTTCCAGGGAAAAACCACTGTTTTGGCGCTTTCTTATTTTCGGCCTGCTGATATTTCGGTTTCCCTTTCCCTACACTAAGTTCCCTTACATGAAGACGTCTTGACATTTCTTCTCATAGTGGATTGAGGGTTCCCCAAGTCTATGAGTCAGTGAAACAAAGTAAACTTTGAGCGGTGGCTGGATTTCAGTACAATGGGGAAGCAGTTACATCAGGGGATAAATGTGATGAAGTGTCAACTTTTGAGGTCATTAAAACTCAAGCAGCCCCAACATGAATTTAAACAACTTTCAGTAAAACTCCATTTCACTTACAGCCTAGAAATTGCAATTAACTTTCACCCAGTAGCATGGGACACCCCCCTAAAAGATATTTCAACTTGCAGTTCTAGCTTACTCCTAAGTGACCTTATTTCTCATATTTGCTCGTCCTATTCTTTTATAGCATTACTGATGTGATTAATATCCAGAGCTTCTGGTGAGGCCAGCGAATACTCTGGATCAGTGGTCCCCAACCTTTTTTGGGCCACGAACTGGTTTAATGTCATAAAATATTTTCACAGACCAGCCTTTAGGGTGGGACGGATAAATGTATCATGTGTCAAGAGTGAGTCTTAGACGGATGTAACAGAGGGAATCTGGTCATTTTTTTAAAAATAAAACATCGTTCTGACTTAAATATAAATAAAATGAAAATAATGTAAGTTATTTATTCTTTCTCTGTGGACTGGTACTAAATGGCCCACGGACCGGTCCGCAGCCCGGGGGTTGGGGACCACTGCTCTGGATTCCCTTTCATTCAAACCCATGACAAAACTAAGGTTTTGCATCTCTGAGGAAGGTAAGAACTAATCCCCATTTAAAAGAAATTATAACTGAGAGACTCAGTGCAACTGTAATTTTTTGAAATATCAGTTGTCTTAATTGCAGAGTATAAAATGTAGTTTCTGAGACATATGGTGTGTATGGGGACATTTTGGGTTGGCTGTTACAAATGGGCACAGACATGCATCTGGAATGGAGGGACTCACCGTCCCTAGGTTGATGTTTTTGTGTGGGTGTACATTTTGACTCAGTGGTCACAATGGGGGGGATAGTCAGAGTAGAGAAAGAAGCCCAGGTATTTGTATTTGCCATTTGGGGCCATTTTGAGTAGAAAGGATCAGAGATATGAAAATGCATTTTCCAGTTGAGAAATCACTAGAATGCTCCATGCAGTTATCTTTCTACTGTTGACCACATTCTCCCACTCTCCCGTCCATGCATTTCAGAGGCTTCTGCTACTGACACTGCTGACGTTAGCAAAGTCTGCCTTTGACACCCAACAACTTTCTCCCCAACTCTGCGTTTCTCTACATTGGATTGGAGCACTGAACTCTTCTGATAATGGCAAGCACTCACTTTTGTTCTATTCTTTTTAGGTATTTTGCAAGGCATACTATCTTTTAAAGACAAAGCTATTCGTTACTTCTATCATGTCATCTTTATCTTTCAAGAGTAAACCACAAATTCTTTTCACTGATGGCAAAATGAGCCCTTTCATAGATTTCTCTGGGTCTTTTATCTTAGTCTTCTTATAAACATAGAGAGGAACAAAATGTCAAATTCTGAATCAGTATGTTATGGTCTGAAGAACACCAAATTGGATTTGAATCCTAGCTTTGCTTTCTGATGACCTTGAGCATGAGAAAGTCAGGCAAGGAATTACATGTGAAGAACTATCTGGTCACTTACAGATCTATTTCTAAATTTCTAAAATCCATAATTTCATGACTATTTTAGGAGTATATATAGCTTACTTTTAAAAATACTCTCCAGATAAATTAACAATTTAATAGCTATTTACTTGAAAACCAAGATAATAATGTCATCCCCCTTTATTGAGGCAATGCAATGAGTCTTATCAAAATATGAAAGCCATATGCTTTGTCCAACTGCTAAACATTCCTTTAATTTTAACACAAAGGAATAATGTCTTTCCTCTATGATTTTTGCAAGATTTAAACAGAATAATGTATGTGGAAATGCCTAGCATGAGGTCTGACACATAGAGGTCAGAAAATAAATGATAGCAATTCTTACTATTATTGACACAAAGCTTTGTTCTTTTCAAAGCTCATTTATATACATTATTTCATGCTACCAGACTAAGTTAATGCTGCCAAGAAATTTCATTTAAAAAAATATCCCAGGGTCAGTGACATTATAAAAATCCCATCCTGAAACGAAGAGACTGTCAACTGATTTTAACTTGTAGCAATAAACTTCTTCAATCCATGTTTCATTCATTCAAATATCTCTTTGACCCAATAGCCTTGCAGCAACTCTGTCATATTTTATTTATGCAGTCATTAATACAGCAAATATTTATCAAGGAGCTGCTATGGGTCTGGATCTTATTTTGCCAGAAGATAGATTGTTATATTTAAGAAGAACCAGGAAAACCAAGATTGTTATAGTACATAACAAAATTTTTAGTGGTGAGCTGATTTAAAAAGAAAAAGAAAAAGGGTTTAGGTAATTCATTGTTGATATGAATTTACAAAAAATAAAAAATGATTATTGAGTAACTATAATAATAGTGCAATACATTCCACAGTGCAGTAAGATTTACAAAGCTCTTTTTTCTTTGTTTCTTTGTTTCCAAAAAATGTCTTGGACCCACCCACTTAGCTCCAAACCTACTAAAATCACTGATATTCAAGCCACCTTTATTTCCAGCCAAGAGTCTTAATACCAGCCTCCCCACCCCAATGGCTCTCCATGTTTTTATTTTATTTTATTTTATTGTACATTCTAACATCTATTTTCCCTATAGCAGCTAAAATTATCTTTCAAAGTGAAAATCAAATCATTTTGCTTTCTATTTGAAACCTTTTAATGCCTCCCAATACATCTCTCCAACATAGTATCCAACAGCTGCTCCTAAACCTGGCAAACCATATTTGAGTGACAGCAAACCTGGGCCATTTCTGGAGCAGGCGGAGCTGGTGCTTGCCTCGGGGACTTTACACCCTCGCCACTGTCCTGAAACATGCTCTCCTCTTCTTGAGGCAGGCTCCTTTAATTAGCTGGATCTCAGCCTTCTGGAGCACTCCTTCTGAAGTTTCCCTCTGTCTCCTATCACCATCATACGATATGGCTTCTCTCTGTTTTCTTCCCCGTGGCTCTTTATCATTACTTATGAAAATATTGTCTATTTGTGTACTTGTGTGTAGTCCAATGTCTGCACGAGACTGTACACTCTATGAAGCAAGGGATCTTGCCTTCTGGTTTATCCCTGCCACACAAGGAAACCAGCACAGAGAGGTTATGACTTAAGCACGTGAAGGGGATTATAAATAGCATCCAGGATGAATATTCAGTCTTCCATTACTAACTTGTGTTTTATTACATTTCATGACTGGAGAATCTGTACATATAAAAAAAAACTGAGCACCTTGTCTCAAGGAGTCTGAAGCTAGTTTTTAAAACAAGGTATTATCATCTCAGCAGGAGTTAGCTATCCGGGAGTTAAAATGCAAGACAACAAGAATACAATAATGCAACAAGACTGGATGTGACTGTGTGCCAAAATCATCAGAGAGACAGGAAGTGTTCTGATTTTTCATAGAGAGTTTAAAGCAGTATGTTACAAGTTTTTTTGTTTGTTTTTAAATCTCCTGCAAACACTATCTATTCTTATTTGAGTTCGTGTTTGGCTCTGTGGTTATTTGATTTCCCTGTTTGTTTAACTGAATGTCATAATTTAACATCTCCTAAAACTGCTATATTTCATTTATTTATTTTGTAAGTTAAAGTTATTTCCAATCAATTCTCTCCTGTTTTTTAAAATGTTCCATAACCTCTTGAAATAGATGGCGATACAAACTGATGCAATTCACAAACCAGCACAGCGGTGAGGGAAATGGGGCATCATCACAGTGCCCACCTATTTGGGAAAATCTTTTATTTGGGGAGATTCAGACAATGTTGTTTATATGCTTATTCATCATCTTTCTTTTCAAAGCATTGTACTTTAAAATTAAAAACAATCCTAAAATGCAATTAATTCTACAATTAATTTAAAACTTTCCATAAAGTGTATCAAGCCAGAAAAATACATGGAGGAAATTTAAACAGTACTATTACTAAGTAAAAGAAGCCAATATGAAAAGGCTGTGTACTATCTGATCCCAACTGAATATTGTTCTGGAGAAAGCAACAGTATGGAGGCGGTGAAAAGTTGAGTGGTTACAGAAGCTGGGGAGGAGAAGGGGATGAATGAGAGAATCTCTAGAGCAGTGAAACTATGCCGCATGATACTATAATGGAAAATACATTGTTATTGGTCAAAACCCATAGAATGCACAGCACCTAAAATGAACCCTATTATAAGCTACAGGCTGTGAGTGATAATGACATGTCAGCATAGGTTCGTTGATTGTACCAAATTACCTCCAGTGTTGCGGTTGACATGAAGGAGGCTATGCATGCATGGGAGCAGGGGACATATGGGGGACTCTACATTTCTCCTCAGATTGGTGTGGATCTAGAACTGCTCTAAAATAGTCTGTTTACAAATAAACAAGACATATGGCTGATGAGGAAGATATTGTAAGTTTCATATATTCACAAATTTGACCATTTCAAAGGCAATATGTAACAAACTGTACCCAAGGAGAAGAAATAAAAGACCCTAACAGAAAAATACATAGGAATAACCTGAGCAGGTTATCCAAGAATCATTTGATAATAAGATTAAAAAGTCAAGAGAGGTTGCAGGGTTTTTTACTTGTTTTTTTTTTGTTTGTTTGTTTTCTTTTTTTTGCTGTTGTTCTTCAATATTTATAAGAACAGGTAGTGTCTATATATTACATAATATATATATATAGAAAACAGGAATAAAAACACAAAATATGAAAAGTAGCTATCCACAGGTTGTCTATTACAAGAAATTCTTCTCTTTAGTGATTTATTAAGTTTATGCAATTAATGCACATAATTATATATTTTATGTAAACTAATTATATATTTTTAGATTAAATGCATAAACAGAACCATTTGATTTATTGTCTGTGGCCTAAAAAGAAACAAAGATAAATAAAAACACAGGGCACAGGTTTTGGGATTAAAAAAAATCGATTAGTGAAAATTGGAATATCAAAGCCGAAAGGGATGTGAAGCATTAAAATAAGTATCCAAACAACCTACTAGTGACCTTGATTAAAATGCTCATGTAAAATTACGTATGATATCATATGGCATCAGTAACAGCGATGCTTTCCAAGGGTAAATTGTGATCCGTGAGGGTCTGGGTCATGTATCCCTCAGATATCAATTTTCAAAAAGCAAAGTCATGGCAGGATTTTTGTTTGTTTTGTTCTTTTGTATACCCCCAAGATCTAGAACAGCACCTAGCATAGTGTAGGCACAAGGTCAAAAGGTAAGGCTCTCTTTAATGAGTGGTTAGCTCTTTTGTAAAGAATACACACACACACATCTACACAGACACATGCATGCACAAACACACAATGTCAATATCCTATTTCAAACCTTATGAGAAACTTAGTTCTTATACAATCTACCCTTGATGCTTCTGTCTGTTTTGTTTATCTGCTCATTTTTAATTGTACTAGTCATATCTGCTGATCTCCAGTTATTTCCGGTTCCTTATCTTCCGGACACGTGACATGACTCTATTTCCTATGCTTTCTTGTAGTTAGTTGAGGCCATTTCTGACCATTGAATATTGAACAGAAGTGATAAGAGCTGAAGTATTTCATTATTAATGCAAGATACTCTCATTTGTCTATCTGCCACGGGAACCTGAAATGTTCATCATGATACCGTTTTGTCACCTTGAATCCCAGAGTGAGGAGTTGTGGACAGAGCTCTGATGTGATCTACCACAGACTGTAGGGTGAGCAAAAAGCTAAACCTTTGTTGTTGTAGGTCATGAAGATGTAGAGGCTGTTTGTTGCTGTAGTACATTCTAACCCATCCTGACTGATAGACTCATCCATAGAAAACTTTCTAATCACCATAGCTTTATAACTGGGTCTAATGTCTGCTTTGATACATTCTAATTATTCTTCTTTTTTATTATTTTCTAGCTATCATCCCAAGCTTATTTTCAATGAATTGTTTTGTGCTCTAATTAGGATTGCACTGAGTTTACATAAATTGATTTTGCATGTATTTAAACATTTATTATATTGAGTCTTCTAATACAAGAGTGTTCAATTACCTATTGATAAAACATTGTTCATTCTGTTCAATAGAATTTTTTTAAATGTTATCTTTGTTTAAATCATCCATATTTCTTAAGTTTATTCTTAGGATAAATGCTGTAATTTAAGAATGCTTATTTTTTTAATCACTTCTATATGAAACTTTTCCTACTATTATATCCTTGTATGCTTATTATTTTATATAAAAATATGTTAATGTTTTATGTATTAAATTACACAAATAAGTTTTCTTAATATTTCTAATCATTTTTGTATTTCAATTTATTGTCATGTTTAAAAAGTATGAAAATACAAAAGATATTAATTTCGCTTCCTCTTTTGATATATTTATACCAGCATCACTTTAAAAAATAACATTAAATGGAAAATATTTGGACAACAAGAGTATAAATAATAGGTCATAAAATAAATTTCTAAACTGTAAGTGATATAGTTTTGAAATTACAATGAAATATTAGCACAGCTTAAAAGGTTATTATGTTAAGGGGAAAAAAAAGTAATTTTCCATAAGAAACAGTTGAAGCTACATGATTGTAATAGTATTTTACTGCTACAAAGCAACAGTGAAATGAGGAATTGAAATCTATCTATTTCACTAATTTGGTAATGACCTCAGTGGGCGACACCAATGTTTACCAACCTAAACATACAGGCCATAACACCCTCCACTGAGTGTTTCTGCATATTGTAGTTATGATTTGCTATAATTAATATTTAGGTTCACTTCTTAAGTCCAAATGTTACAGGTATTTAGGCAAGTTTCTTCCTGCCAATTCTGCAGATGTCAGGGCTAGGCTAACCTCTGATATGTTTCCTTTGGTTTTTTTACCCTCACTTTCCCAGACATCTTATCTCTTATGGAATTATGAACAAATGCCTTAATGCCTGGCCTCTCTGGTAAACGTTTCTTAGTGTCTCCACTTTGTTCCCAGTTTTTGTGCTCTGAAAGCACATTTGTGAGCAAGTGAATTTCGTGTTGCTTTCACAGACAAACAGACTTGAGGTCTGGGACTGAGGAGTGAGCCTCGGGTGTTAGCGAGCATTCCAAAATTCCAACAAAATTAAACTGTAGTTGGTTCTTCCTGAACCCAACTCCCTCCCTGGGTTTTAAAATTTTAGGGTGCATTTTTCATTCTCATGGGGTGAGAAAGAGTTACTGGTTTTCATTGGGCATGGCCAGAAGCACTGAATTTATCTTGCACAAGAAAGTAAAGAATTAAATTGTCCCTGCACACCAAAACCAAGCCAAATAAACAAATGGAACAGATATTTATATATAGGAAACAGCCTACATCCTTCAAGCTTGCTCCCCACCAAGGCAATGGCAGACATTTGCTTCAGATGTAGTTATAGCTTCTCAGCCTAGAACCCCGTGACCCTTCCAGGCATGGAGTAACAGGACTGTACTTTCCACCTCCTTGCATTACTCATCAGGGGAAGCTTTAAAAACCTATGCACAACTCCCCCAAGTATCCTGTCTCCATCCTGCATGCTGGTGGCAGCATGTGCCAAGACAAGGCTTTGACACATGTCACATATAGATGAGATGTCATAGAACAGTGCACTTGACACCTATATAACTTTACTAAGCAATGTCTCCTCAATAAATGTAACTTAAAAATTAATTATTAATTATTTTTTTTAAAAAAGATAAGGCTCTGACAGTTAAGTCCCTGAGAGAACATGTGAAAAAGCTTCTATCGGGCCATACTGTGCCTGTAGCATGAACAAAAATCAAATGTTCATTGAATTACCTCACTAGATTTCAAGGTTGTTTGTTACTGCGTCAAATCCTAGCTTATCCTGACTGATGCTTTCCCATTGTACAACAGGAGTCACATTGCCTCTAAGTACCTGTTATGAATTGTACCAGGCCCCTCCAAACTTCAGAGGTTGTAGCTCTAACCCCTAATGTCACTATATTTGGGGATAAGCCTTTAGAGACGTAATTAAGGTCAAAGAGTTGAGTCCTAATCCAATGAGACCAGCATCGTTATTAGAAGGAGAGTCACCAGGGGTGTGCACACAGGGAAGAAAGGCCATGTGGCCATGTGAAGACACGGGATGAAGTGAATATCTGTCAGCCAAGATGAGAGGCTTCAGGAGAGGTCACCTACCAACACTTTGATCTTGATCTTCCAGATAATTTTTGTTTGTTCAGCTACTCAGCCTGTATTATTATGGAAGCCCTAATAAACTAAACTAGTCACTGTTCCACCCTTTTCATAATGATCTCTCCAATTTCTTTCAGCTCCATCCTCAGCTGTCTCAGAGGAGCCTGCTTCTGATCTTGCACCAAGCTCAAGTTTCTAGAGTCATGCTCACCTCCTGCTTGTGTAGGGAAAGTTTCTTAGAGTGCGTCCTCCAACATGGATTTGCATCATCTCTCCAGTGTGTCGTGTCTGTGTTTTATCCCAGCTGTTTATTAAACTGGTTGTGTGGCCTTGGGCACGTTACTTTATTTCTCTGTGCCTCGTTTTCTTCATCTTTAAAATGGACATACTATTAGTTCCTTCCTTATAGTGTTATAGGGAGGATAAAATGTGATGAAAATTAAAATACTTAGGGTAAATCTTTATTTATAGTGAACATATAAATGAATATGAATTCTTTTTTGTATAATCTCTAGGTTGGAAGGCTCAACACAACTGATTGCCAGAATCAGAAATAAATCTCAATCACAGGCAAAGGATTGATATAAAGCAGGCGAGGAACCTGCGTGGACCTGAGAGGGAACAGTTTGTACACTCTAGTCTGAGCCCTGATAAACCTGAGACTTGTGTCTCATTTGCCAAGTTCATTTTCCTCTATGGCAAGAGGAATTCCTGATCCCAGGGTCCCACTCAGAACATTTTCTACACTGCTATTGCCAGCAACATGGTAGCAAGATTCCTGTTTACCTTATACTCAATCCATTCAATTTATAAGACATTTGCAATCCCCTAAACAACAATGATGACAAATTAAAGTTTAATGGGAAATTTACTCTAAAGTCAAGAAACTTGTAAGTACCTTTAGAAATGCTTCAAAAAGATAGAGCATGCAAGGTTTGATAGCAAAATGCTACCAGAAAACTATTTGAATTTTATAACCGGAGAGTAAAGGCCAGAGATGTGTTTCTTTTCACACTAAAGGAAATAGCTTCTATCAGCTAGAAGATCAGCTCCAATAACTTTGGGGCTCTATTTGGTTTTATTAGGTCTGTTGCCATTGTGATGGGCTAAGAAGTTTCTTTTGAAGAAAAGTAATTACTGTACCAGAGCCCCTAGTCAAAGAGATGCAATTGTGTTTTTAAAAAATCCACTTGCTCAGCACAAGTTAGGCTCTCTATGCCGTTCCCTAAGCTAGATCGATAGCTAGCAGATACATAGATCTCCGTGACAACTGGTGCTTAAACCCTCTCACTTATAGTTTACAGTGATTCTACAATGAAAGAAAAACTGCCCAGTGAACTCAACTTACTAAAAGCTAAATTAGTACTTTATCACATTCACAGAGCAGTCACTATTGTATCATCCGGGTATTAAGCAGAAAATTGTTGGAAAGAATATTTGCTGAGCACTTGTTTTTAGCCAGATGCTGCAATATGTGATATATTTGACTTGTATGATTTGATTTATTTATATATGTTTCTCATTGTTACCAGGTAGGTGTGGGTGGGTAATGCCTGAATCACCACCCGCCATAGCATACACAGAGCTGAAAGAAAAGAAAAACAATGAATCTTCACAGAATAATTACCCAGCTATATTTAGTGAAAATTTGTAAAAATTGGTGTTTGCTGCCTCACCTGTGGTGGCGCAGTGGATAGAGTGTCAACCAGTAATGTTGAGGTTGCCTCTTTGAAATCCTGGGCTTGCCCAGTCAAGGCACATAAGAGAAGCGACTACTACGAGTTGATGCTTCCCTCCTCTCCCCACTTCTTTCTCTCTCTCTCCTCTTTATAAAATCAATAAATAAAATGTTAAGAAAATTGACGTTTGCATAAAATCCCTGCAATAGATTCCTTACAGCTGGTATGTATCTGTGTGTGTATGTGGGTGTGTATGTGTGTGTCTGCATGTATGTATTTATATGTCTACCTCTACCTAGATGAACAGTAACCTGTATATATCAATAGTTTGAAAGAGTGTGTCTTAAGGAAGCCCTTTCTCTTCCTAATGCCCCTAAGCACCCCTCCCTATTAAGGAAAGATGCTGAAACCTCATAGGTGCACTCAAGACCACAACCGTGAAATTCTCGGGCCCAGCATGGACAACATTTCTTCCTGAGCGGTTCTTCAAGAGTTGCATTTCTGACAGGTTTTCTCTAGAAGATTTACATACTAAATGAGGACCACCAGACACAATTCTTCTTGACATTTTTCAAGAAGCACCTCCCGTTTCCTCAGCGTTGGAAGTTTTATAGTGATTTGTAGTCCTAAATTTCCTTCCGACAGACACAGTGAACCCCTCCCACCACCTCGACGTGAGAGCCTTCATTGAAAATTAATTCAGAACAAATTCAGTTTACCATAACCTGAAGAAGATTTAACTCTCAGAATTCTGAACTGGGGAGTACAAATTAAAAGTAAAATGATATCTTCTCTAACGTTGTGCTGTGGCAGGCCTTGATTTGAGAGAAGAAAAAAAAAAAACCCATCTGGCCTCAATAAAGATGTGTGCCTTCCGGGTTGTTGGGGTATATTGTTTCTTCTACGGTTTTACAGTGACGGCTAAGTTTTAGTGCTGTGGAACTAAACAATTTATTTTGTTTTAAAAGAGATCGGTCTTATTGATTCCATAAGTCTTCATTAAAAAATAAATGAGTAAGTGTTGAGCATGTCCCCCGAGACGGTGGGAGAAGTCCCATGCCGGAGAGAATGAGCTGGGCTCGCAGGAGAGAACCTTCCTCCAACCGGCACGTTAGACACAGCTCCCCGGAGAATAGAGACCTGGGTCGAATTTTGAAAACACGCAGCAATTACCGAGATGAAGAATGGGAGGAAGGACTCTGCCGGCAGAATGAGAAGCGAATGCAAGTCACATGACTGATTTCTGATCATGATGCATTTCCATCTACATCTCGTACTTTCTCAGGTGTCCCACGGCATCTCTTCCGGGCAGCCCTGTGCGTGCACGTGTGCGCTTGCAGCTGGATTCCTCATCGCGGGCAGTGGCACCGTGAGTCGCTTTCTCGGTGCCGGAAAGCATGAGCCAGACGCCATTCCACGCTCTTCTGGAACGATGGTGTTCAAGAATAACCACATGCTCTTCCTCTGTCCATCTGCTAGGTGTTTGTTGAAGCTGTTGTTTCCTCTTCAACTCCAGTAATATTTACTTATTTCATTGCACTTTTCTCTTTCATCTGGACAACTGATACACCCCGTATTTATTTAATAGTCACCTACATTTAATTTTATTTATGTTAAATGGAATTTAGTGGGGTGACATTGGTTAATAAAATGACATAGGTTTCAGGTGTACCATTTTATAACACATCATCTGTACACGACACCCCTCACTTAACCCCCCACAAGTCTCCTTCCATCACCCTTTATCTCCCTCTGCCCTCTGCTACCTCCCTCCATTCCCCCTTCCCTGTCTATAAGCTTTTCATTGTTTTTAATCTTTAAATTTTTTAAAAATATTTATTGACATTAGAGAGAGAGAGAGAGAGAAGAACATTCAGCTTTTCCTGTATGTGCCCTGGCCAGGGAACGAACCAGCAACCTCTGTACCTTGGATGACACTCATCAACTGAGCTGTCCCGCCACACGGTTATGAGCATTTCTCTCTTTCTTTTTTCTTTTCTTCTCTTTTCTCTCTTCTTTTCTTTTCTTTTCTTTTCTTTCCTTTTCTTTTCTTTTCTCTCTCTCTCTCTCTTTCTCTTTCTTTCTTTTTTTCTTTGCTTAACCCCTTCACCTTTTTCACCCAGCTCTCCAACACCTTTCCCCTCTGATAGCATCAATCTGTTCTCTGTCTCTATGAGTCTGTTCCTAGTTTATTTATAGTTTACCGTATTTTGTTTATTAGATTCCACATATGAGTGAAATCATATGGTACTTGTCTTTTTCTGACTGGCTTATTTCACTTAGCATAATGCTCTCCAGGTCCATCCATGCTGTGCCAAAGATAAGATTTCCTTCTTTTGTTACAGCCAAGTAGTATTTCACAATCATCTACATTCTAAATTCGCAAGTATGGGCAGTTGCGGAAAGGTATATGCTAAGTGGTAGACACAATGAATACGGACGGCATCGGCTCCAGTAAGATCATTATTAGTGGCATAGTTAGAGACATGAAGAGATCCTTTTAATACAAGGTATATTATAAACATACAGAAAAAGCATATGAGGGCAGAGGGAAGGCTGGAAAGTCTTCCTGGTAGATTAAAATCCTGTGCTGCAACTTCAGAATGAGAAGAAGACACCGCAGAGAAAATACTCCAGAGAAAAGAGAATCAGCAACAGCCTGGATATCACATACAATGATCTGTATTAATATTTCTGCAATGTAACATTCTGAGCACAGGAAATGATGAGAAGTAAAGTTACAAAGAAAAGCGTGGGCCAAGTCATGCCGAGTCTTGAGTGCCTTGTTAGGTAACAACCATGACAGTAACAATATCAGCGGCTGAATGCCTTTTCTATTCTCATAAGATTATACACTTCTATATTCCATCAGAATAATTACATTTTCAAAAAGATCCTACTTCCATTTCAAAGACTTAGAAGCTAAGGCTCTGATATAAGTGAAGTGGCTGATGGTTTTTGATGAACTCCAATTCAACGGTGGCCTACCACTTGCTACCCCTCTTTCTCGTTTCTGCCTTTCTTGAACACCTCTTGAATTTATCAACAGATACTTTTGCTTCTAATTTCAGTCCCATTGCCAAGGGGTCATTATGTCATTCTCTTGGCTTTTCATGGTTCACTTTGCCTTTTGTAGAGGTTCAGCCTTCTTAGTATGGCTTTCAGGGAAGTTCATGTGTTCCCTCACCTTCATCTCAATTTCTCTTAACTTCTTGAATTTCCCTGGATATGTCCATACATCATAACCTGTGACATTTCAGCTTGTTCAAATGCCTTTCTCCACCTTATATCTTTCTTGATCCCTGCAAAATATGTATTTATTCCCCTTCACCCAAAAGGAAGTAAAATCCCAAGTTTGTTTCATTCACAATGATATATCCTCAAAAAATGAGGATTCGCCCTCAAATATGTAGGAATAATGCTGATGACATTGAAATGTGATATTTAACCAAGGATCATATGGAAAATGTAACCTTCCATAAAGTCATCAAGATAAGTAAGTGCATGAGAAAATATAATAGATATATTTTTCTTTAATTGGTCCACTAGGGAGGTATATTCTTCCCCACTGACAGATGGCTGTTTCTGAATGTTCTATGTCTCTGTTTTATAATTTAGGTACTTAGAAAAATAGCATGTATGGTCTAGCCAAAGGCACTGCACAAATCAAACCGTGACCCATCCATTCTAGTTCTGTCATATGGAGATCGCAAAGGGCGTACTTTTCATGTTTCCCATCATTAGCTAGTCTCATGCCAGATTCAGCTGCGTAATGTCTATGACTGAAGGGACAAGGGAGTTGAGTTGTTTAAGGATCTGAGTACACAAACAGCTGAATCACAGTTGTAATGTCATCTATGCTATCCTTCAGTATCTCTTTATTAAGGACCTATAAAGTTCCATGTTACCTAGAATAGCGACATAAGACTAAGTGCCAACCATTAAAAAAAAAAAAAAAAAAAAAAAAACAGCAACTCACGATCTTGTTGGGGAAACAGAACATAATATATGGAATATAAATAATAATGAAAAACAACTTGTGAATAAAGTAAAGAGCACTTCAGTCAGAAGTTTGAGATTTTGCCCCAGTTGTGACATAAAGTACCTCCGTGATATACAGGCTGCTTCAACTTTCTGACTTTCAGGCTCAGGTGAATACACCTGTTGTACCAATTTTATGGGACTTTGGAAAACATCAAATGAAAGAGCTAGGATATAAAAGAATACACAGATGCATGATACAAGATAACATCCAGCAAGAAAGAACATTTTAGTGGATCATGTACTCAGAAGTGTCTAGAAGCATTCTCTTCTTCATTGACTTTTAAGTCACAGCTTGTACTTATTAATCACTCAATTATAAGACTGCTATTTTATCCAATAATGGTTTATTTAAGAACTATTATTTGCCAGTAACTGTGTACAATGCTGGCTATTTATTGGTGGCCAACCTCACCTCCTAAAATCCACCCACTGTTCTTTGCCACATGGGCACCCCAACACAGCTGACTGCTTCCTCAAAGCCCACAAAGGAGAGATTAATAAAATAAGCATCGCAATCGTCTGCAATATACATAATCATGTACACATAATCACATACATTCAGTCACCTTTGCCATATTCTTTGTTTAAAAGCAAGCGACAGACCACTGCCACCACGCTTAAAGGAGGAATCACTCAGGCTATGAATAACAGGACGTAAGAACAGGAGAGCACTTTGAGATTCTGTCTGCTACAACCACAGCAAGGAGCACATCTCAAGGAAATAATCCAACAATAACAAAAATAAACAATGTTGTTTCTTGGTATATTGTATATTATTTCTGATAATTGGGAGCAGGTTCAATTCACAAATAAATGAGAGGACGAACTTGAGAGGATATGAGTGGCTAGATTCTGCATAGTAATCTAATTTAATTGTACATTATTTATATTAGACATGAAAATTAAAAAGTTTGCACACATATAATTAGAAAAATAACTAGGAGAGGCTACAATTAAAGCAAAATAAAGATAAAATAACAAATATGTGATCAGAGCAACTAGATAAAAATTTACCTGCATAAAGACTTAGAGTAGGAGAGGCTAGAATATTTGTGAACAATTATTGGTCATTTTTGTAGAAGTTTATGTATTCTACAATGTTCTTAAAAATCAAAAGAAAGTTATTGACAAAATATGAGATTATTGATGTATAAAAAATAAACTGTAGAATTGCTTTTTAAGAACCATGCAGTATGATTTTATTTAAGTGCTCACAAAACTAATAAATTCTAATTTGGAATAAAAGATAAAATGAAAAAATATTATTATTAGAGAAAAGAGGCATAATAATATAGTTAAAAGAGTTAAAAATATTGAAATACAAATACATATCAAAACTCAGGCAACTAACTGGAATATCTGAAGAAAAAAATGATTACCTAGGAAAGTAAAATTATCAAAATTGATCTCAGAGAAAGTAGAGAAGTTAGACAAAGTAACAGAAAAAAATATAATAGAATGATTTAAATATTTTACCATTTATAAAGGTTCTTTTATAGATGACTTTTATATAACATTTAAATGACATGTAATCAAGTGCTATTAAAGATTTTATAGATTGCAAAAGATTGAAAGTTCCTTATTCCACTTTTAGAAACAAATGAAACCTTTATATTTAAATATGTCAAGATAAAAAAAAGACTTCAAAAACTTCATACCAATCACATTTTGAATAATAAATAAATTAGAAATTGAAAAATCTATGTACCTTCTGCTCAAATTTACTGTGAACCTCAAATTGTTCTAAAAAATAAAATCTATTAAAGGTTAAAAAATCATAAATTGAATCCTACATTACAAAACAGTAATAATACAGCATAATAATATCAAGTTAAATTATTCAAAGAATGCAAGAATATTCTGCATGCAATATGCAATATATCAAATCAATATATTGAAAAGAAACAATTATACAACTATTTTAAATGCATTTGAATCTACAGGCATTTTTAATTAAAATTCTAAGGAAACAGGCAAAACACAATTCAAACAAATTATAAAGATTATACTAAATCATTTAAATGCAATGTCATTTCTATTAAAATTAGGAACATTATAACTGTATATTGCTATGGAGATGTTAGTATAGTAAGTTACAAATAAAATTATAAATTATTTCTGTAAGTCAACATGACCATTGAACAAGAAATCATCTTCCTTTACAAATATGTTTACATACATCACAAAACAATCTAGTTTAAACAAAATAGCAGATGCACACAAACATACCCACACAAAAATTCACCTCAGTAGATATCAAAATTTGCAATGAAGCCATTGTAATAAAAATGGTTGGCAATTAAATAGGTGTAGACAAACTTATCACAGTAACTACTTCAAAATAGATCCTCCTACCTGAAAATATGATTGAATGGATGACAAGCTGTAGCTCAAAAAGGTAGAAAAATGGAGGTGTATTTCATGGGCAGCGTAAATGGTTGGCCATCTGTAAGAAAACAAAGCACACAGCATATAAAAAATAAATAAATTCCTTACAGAATAATTTAATGTATAATTATTTAATGTAAGTAATTACAAATTATATCTTTATTATATGCTGCTTAAGTGTCTGTTTGTCGCCAATAGCTTATTGGTTGCTTGCATAACTGTACTAGCCAATGGGGTGAAGTTGCCACGGCATTCAAATAGTCCCGCCTTTTGGCATGCCACCTCACAAATTGAGGTTAAAGATTGGAGCAATTATTATGCTGTTAAGAAATCTTAACACCAGAAGGGGTCTTTGCAATGGTACAAGACTAGAGGTTCTCCAATTGAAAAATAATGTCATAATAGCTAAGTCTTTGACTGGCTCCTCTAAAGGTGAAATACATGTCATTCCAAGATTAATTTGGCTCCATCTCAAACAGGGTTGCCATTTCAATTGAGACGTAGACTATTTCCTGTAAAACTTGCCTTTGCTATGACCATTAATAAGTCTCAGGGCCAAATGCTTAAGCGTGTTGGCATTTTTTTACCTGAGCCTGCATTTGGACACGGTCAACTTTATGTTGCCTGTTCAAGAGTTTGTGAAAGAAGGGACTTAAAATTAAAAATAATTGATGGTCCTCTGTAAGGCGAGCTTAAAAATGATGGAAAGATCTACACAAGAAATGTTGTGTACGAAGAGATCTTTGACATGTGAATTAACATTTTATTATTTAAATCACCTTTATTTATTGAGCTAGCGGTGGCTCTTAAGAAATGTACTGCCAGTGGTTTCCTTCATTGCACTCTACTTTAAGCAATTAAGCAAGTAGGAGGGGGAAACCCCGTGGGGCAGTAAGCAAAGGGGCATCTTCGCCGCCTGCCCTGGGTAATTCAGTTTGAATTAGCAGACACCTTTGCACAAATCATTTTAATTACAATTTATAATATCTAGAACAGCGGTCATTTTATATGACCGCCGGGCTTTCTAGTAAATACATAAAAACCCAATGACAACACTGATATGCATAAATAACTTATAAGTTTCTAATATATTTTAAATAATTTTAAGATAAAAGACTATATTAGAAAAACATAGACTCTTATACAGCTTTTTAGGGAAATAATAGAACCATCAAAGTGAGAGGAAACCCAGATATCATAAAGAAAATGGACATAAAAAGAATTCCATGAACATAGACATACAGCAAAATAAAGAATTTGCAGTTCACATAGTATGTAATAATATCTCAAATATATATAAAATTCTTCCTTCATGATAAGAAAGAGAAGGAAAATGGCATGAATTGCCATTTCACAGAATAAGAACTCAGTTGATTGGCTGATCAATACAAAGACCATCAGCCTCACTGGCAGTTGGAAGTTAAAGATACAATGAAAAACCACAGTTTATATATCAAATTATTTTTAAAATGTGAAGTAAAATAAAAGTTGGTGCTAGTGAAGAGGTGTGGAAAATAGGCAGCCATGGTATTGTTGGCAACAATGGGAATTGCTGCTGCATTTTGTTTGCAGAGTAATGTGGCAATATCTTTAAACTAAAAAATTCTGTAGTCTGTATATGTTTCACTTTTAGGTTTCAATATCATACAAAGAAAGCTTAGGTATGTAAAGCAATGTGTACAAAGATATCTATTGCAGTATTCTTATCAGAGTAGAGGGTTGGTAATGAAAAGAAAAGAAAAACAATTAGGAATAAAGAGAAAAAATCACTGAAAACAACTCAAATGTTGGTTAATTGAGAGAGTCAGTGCATGAAATATTATGCAGTATTTAAAAATAATGAGTTGGTTTTATACATACTGGCTTAAATTATTCTGTAAGATGCTTATTTTTTATATATGGTGTGTGGGGTTTTTTTTCTTACAGATGGCCAACCATTTATGTTGCCTATGAAATACACCTCCATTTTTCTACCTTATTGTGCTATAACTTGACATCTATTCAACCATATTTTAAGGTAGGTAGATCTGTTTTGAAGTAGTTATTGTGATAAGTTTTTCTACACCTATTTAATTGCCAACTGTTTTTATTACAATGGCTTTACTGCAAGTTTTGATTATCTACTAAGGCACATTTCCCTCCACGATTCCTGTTCATTTTTTTCCATAATCAGAAATTTACCTTCACATCTGAACTTCAACAACATCATATACAGTTTTAAAATAATAAGTTGCTATTCTAACTTTATTTCAGTTCACTTGTGGGAGGACTTACATTTTTGTAAATTATAATTTCCTATTGAAATACATTGTTGGTACTCGATGTGCTCAGGTTTTAGATTATGTAGTTCAATAAGCATTTGTTATTTTCTTCATCTGAGAGCCTTATACAGTTTTTACAATTTTTTTCTAAGTATTGTGTCATTTAACACTCCTTTTGTAGTTAAAGATCATTATTTTTTTATTCTAAATGATTGAAAGCAAAAACACTATTCTACTTGGAATACTGATCATTTACATTATTCTACCTGAAATACTGATTATTTGCTAATTGTAATGGTTCATGCTATATAATTGAGTAAAGGAAGATGAAAAGAAATGTGTATTTAAAAAACTGAAAAAACCTTTTATCTGTACATCTGAGCTTCCAGGAGCAAGGAGTTAGACCTGGTCCCAGAATGACGAGGGTGTTAACATTGGTTATTATAGGTTGGGAAGCATGGGGCGAGTGGGAGGTTGAAATGCCACAATAAATGTGATGGAACTCATTTTTAAAAAATTCTTGAGACCAGAATAATAATTTAGAAAAAAAATGTACATTCAGTTTAGAAGGGTTTGCAGATTTGCAAGGTTGGGGATTCATAGACACGATGTCCTGTTTCTATCTTTAGTCATCTATTTCTGCTCAGTTCTTAGCATTGTAACTTAACCAATAATTTAAAAAATAATAAAAGAAAACTAGCTGAATATGAGAGGGGATGTGAAGAGAGCAATTTGAAATAACTGCCTATCACTTAAATGTTGGTGCCCCTTCCTCAGCGTTCTTCTCCTCTTCCCTTGCCCGCAGACA
The DNA here is from genome assembly GCF_036850765.1 of Saccopteryx bilineata. Classification (NCBI taxonomy): domain Eukaryota; kingdom Metazoa; phylum Chordata; class Mammalia; order Chiroptera; family Emballonuridae; genus Saccopteryx; species Saccopteryx bilineata. The sequence goes on from NC_089494.1 coordinate 254,372,280, forward strand.
CGGGTAAGGGCATTGCGTAGATTACCTGGTGATTTTCTGATTCACCCACAGGATTTAATGGCCTCATGTGGCCAGAGTTAATGTCCTTATTATTTACTCTTTGCTCCCTGAATATATTTAGTAGCTATAAACTAAAAGGTATGTCTTGAATTGTGGGAAGAAGGAAAATAGCGAGGAAGGGTAGGAAGATACAAAATAACGAGGACGGTACTTAGCGCATGCGTAATCTTCACAGAACGTCATCACCCCGACATCCTTTCATATTCACTGCAGTTCCCTTAGTCCTGCGTACTGCTCACTTTCCTCATTCAGATACTGTATCCCAGCAACAACAACAAAAAAATGTTACCCAGCGATTTATCAATTCTTCACCTCCCAAGCTTAGTTTTCCTGGCTGCATTTCAGACCCTGGTGGGAGATCCACAGCCTTTGGCTCTGCTTGCAGAATGGCCAAAGAGCACATCTGGATTGAGCATTTCATTTTCAATTCAAACCTGGTTGTATTAACGCTCTGTCATACTTAATATACGCTGGGCAACATGTAGTCGACTAGATCTGGACTCTCTGGGAAAAGACAAAGCATGACATTGTTGAGGCCATACCAGCAGGGGGTATAATTCTTTGTAAAGCTATCTAATATGTTCTAAATATATTGCAGCTGTTGATAGGTTTTATTACATTTGCAGTTAGGGACGTTATTATATTTGTAGAAAAGATTTATTGTATTTACTCTTATTACTTGAGCAGTTTGGGATATTTTCATATTTGTCATGAACTTATTCCATTTATGCTCTTTGAGTTGATACCTTAAGTCCCCCACATGAGCAGCTATGAATAATTTCACCTGTTGTCGTTACACTTGCAGTCAATTTTCATTACCACTGCACTAATACTTCACAGCATTTGCAGGTGCTGCATATTACACTAGTGGTTTGAACATTCTGAAGTCAGCAGTTATGGGGCAGTGCAATCAGCTGCAGAAAGGGCACAGACCTATCCAACGCTCCAACTCTTGACAGACGGAGGGAAAAGGGCAGACATTGGCCATGATAATGAGACTCATTTTAGGGAATACGTGTCCAAAGGACTTAAACCTTAGTCTGGTGTGCTCGGGCTCATGAACTCCAAGATGTCTTCACATCTTACTGCTTCGAATTTCTAACGTTCTTCCACTGACTGACTAAATGAAGATAAGATGCAAAGATTGACTTTGTCACTAACTTGTTTACAAAGTGACTCCGTTCCTCTGAAATATCTCTAGCTTAAAAGGTTAAAGGATAGTCAGATAAAACTACATGGTAAGTGAGCACAGGTAGAGTCAGCCCAATTCTTTGAATTAGGGGCTGAGTTTGGCAGGTTAGGCACCGCTGTACGTTTTCACCGTTTATGGCCGCCATGGCCTATTTATTCATAAATGGAGCAGTGATGGCAGTCCCCAGTTTGACATTACATGGCTCATCACTGCTGTCAACGGAACCAGTAAGACAGGCAGTCTGGGCAAAGGGAGGTCTGGAGTAATTATAGTCCACAATGGCAGCAGCACTGCAGAAGCAAAATGACAATCATCACAGCAGCTTGAGTTTATTGAGTGTTTACTACCTACTAGCCATAGTTGTTAAACGCTCCACTCGTGTAAGTGAATTAAATTAATTCATACTCATAACAACCTTATAAGATGTTTACATAATTAGCTCTATTTCATTGGCAAGAAACTGAGTCTCCGATAAATTAAGCAACTTGCCTAAGGTCACAGACCAGGTGTGTGAACCAGGTTAGATAGAACCAGCTTTGAACCCGGGTAATCTGAGTTCAAAGTCCCAGGACTTAATCCCTGAACCATATTACTTCCTACCTCCCCAAATAAATCAAGGAAAATAGGCTCTTATTTCTTACTAAAATAAAGATTTATATCTAGTTTTTATTCATGTTATGAATTATGCTGTTTGCTGGACTTTCTCGAGACCTGTCAGGACTCCTCTATAACCAATAATTAAGTAAATATTTTTTTTCTTAATTATGTGTGAATCTAATAGCAGATAGCTATCTACAGTTTTCTCTCCTATACTATCTGTAATTATCTGGACGAAAAGGTAAATCAGGAAAAAAGTCTATGTCAGTCTTGTAATCACTCTGCCCCCAATATATGTTACAATGGTGTAAGCTGTAATAAACTATAGCAGTGAGTAGCACAGTAGAGTCATTCTGAATCATCCTTCAAGCCAGAACAATGGAAGACAGATTCCTAGACTAGAAGTAGGAAATCCTAGCTCTGGTTTCTGCTCTAAAACTCATGAAGTATGTGACATGAAGAAAGCCACAGGCTATAGAACACCAATTTCCTTACCTATAAAATCAGTTAAGTCAAATATTTGCTCTCTCTCTCTCTCTCTCTCTCTCTCAGAGGTTGTTATGCAATCGTAGGGTTACCAGACTTAGCAAATAAAAATATAGGAAACCCAGTTAAATTTGGATTTCAGATGTGAAAAGAATACATTTTAATGTAAGTATGTCCCATGCAATATTTGGATGTATGTTTATTAAAAACATGTTCATTATTTATCTGAAATTCAAATTTAACTGAGCATCATGTATTTTATTGGGCAAGTCTACAAGAGGATTAAGTGAGATAATGCATGAAAATGTAGTTAAATATTTTGACATCCCAACACAAGATGCTAGGATGGTATATATGGCTGACCTCCCAGGTCAGAAAAAGCACACTTGGGGAGGGCTTAATAGAGTCTCAGTGTTGATTGCTTTCCAAAGATTTGTTTCTCAGCAGGTGGAAGACTCTGTGGCTACTTTGGAAAAGAACTCTCAGACAGAGCATGCTCCAATTTCATAGAGAAGGCAAAGATCCCCTAGGGGAGAAATGCTTTAGCATTATTTCTGGACCAACGCCAGGTTGGCTGTACCAGGAGTCATCGGACAGGAAGTTGTTACAGACTCAGCTTTCCAGATCCTACCCCAAGAACTTCTAAGTGTAGCTCCGTATTGGAGCAACATTCTCTAAGTTCAGCAAAGTTTCCATATGATTCTGAGGAGCAGCCAGGTTTGACAACAACTTCTAAAGAGGTTTCCATAGATGCCAGATGCTTTCCCCCACAGAACTGATGACCACTGACAGTGGCAACGATTAGAAAAGACTGGTCCCCAGCGTGGGTCCTACCCGCAGCATCTACATGAAACATTTGAAGAACACTGGCTGACCACAGAGCCTGCCCCACATGTCTTCTCTACCTGCCAGCCAGAGCAGAAATCTTTCAAAAAGGCCCAACATCTGTTCCTGCCCCAACAGTGTATCACCTGGACTAGATGCACTATAAAGTGCTCTTACTATTGAAAACAACAGAATCTGAATGCCAAATAACTGAAATTTAAAACAATGGAAGTCCAGGTTCGTGATCATATGATACAATGTCTTCAAGACAATAGTTCTCGCTCTAGACTAAACAAGAGGGTGTGGTTTTAAATGCCAGAAATGATTTCTATTACTAGAAGAAAGTGTGCTGAAGAGAAAAGTGTGTGTTAACTAGAGAGTTAATGTAATGTGATAAAAGTTTTTCAGAAACATGAAAGTTAAAAGAGAAAAGCAAAAAAAAAAAAAAAAATCACGTGACCTCAATTTTTTCAAAAAGCCCTGGTTTCTTTAAATATTCTGGATTAAGCCTGTCCCTTATTAAAAAAAAATATTGAAGTGCAATGTACTATCTGTGCTTTTTGTAATTAAAATAGCCAAGTACCACATAAAGCCCCTGAAAAGTTATTTTAAAAGAAAGCTATTTGACTTAATTCAATCCCAAATTTCTGAATGTGAATAGATGTGAAAGATTTTGAATTGTGGAGTGTCATGGACTTAATGTTTGTGTCCCCAAATATTTATATGTTGAAGCCCTAACATCCAATGTGAGGGTATTAAGAGGTGAGGCCTTTGGGAGGTAATTACCATAGGTTTAGATTAAGTCATCAGGGTGGGGTCCTCATTGTGACATTTATGCCCTTATAAGTAGAGACCAGAGAGTTCGCTTACTTTCTCTGGACCCTGTGAAGATACAGCAAGAAGATACAGCAAGAAGATACAGCTGTCTGCAGGAGAGGAAGGGAGCACTAGTCAAAAATCTACCTTGCTGGTACCCTAATCAGGGATGTGCCTTCCTCCATTAGGTGAGAAGTAAATGTCTGTTATTTAAGCCATCCTGTCTACGATATTTTGTTACATTATAGGAGCTGGAGCAGTCTAAGTCATGAAGCATATCACAGAATATGTGTTTCAAAGCAATACTTCTGAAAGTTTAGTGCATGTACCGATCACCTGCAGTTCTTATTAAAATGATGATTTTGATTCAGTAAGTTAGGAACGGGGCCTAAGGGTCAGCATGTCTAATAAAATGTTATGGGAACCACACTTTGAATAGCAAGTTTCTAAGACTGGTGCTTTGGGAAATAAAGGTCTGACTGCGACCTAGGGTTCTTCATGGCCATCTTTGTGTCTTTCCACGTTGGGAACCTGAGCCCTGTGCAGTGTCTAGCACACAACTGTTTTAGGAATAAATGAGTATATGAAAGAGTGTGTCGTTTGAAAGACTTTCTCCATGATAAGGGTTACAAGTCAGGCACCTTTACTAATAGGTTGACCACAGTATCCTCATGGGGTGAGAATGGGGTGAGGATGAAGGGAAACAGTATCAGAGGAAAGAGTCATGAGAAGCACTAGCTAGAGGGTAATGACAAAGTGGTGAGTAAAGATCCCAATACCAGGCCAATGGCAGGCCTGCTGAGACCGCAAATGGGCATAGTGATGGGACATTAATATGGCTCATAGGCAATGGTGTTCTAATCATTTCAGGCCAGTGACCTCAGGAGCAAAGAATGCTGATTTCTGAAACCACAACTCTTGCAGCTCATGGGAGAAGTGGTTCTCCACTGGAAATGAAGTTGGGCACCAAAATTTCTATCAGAGTAATTTATTCTGAAAACAGCACCACTACCTCATCATTTGGATATGTGACCACACTCCTTACTAACACATACCTAAAAATACCAGTTTAAAGGAAAGAAAGAAAGAAAGAAAGAAAGAAAGAAAGAAAGAAAGAAAGAAAGAAAGAAAGGAGGGAGGAAGGGAAGAGAGAGAGAGAAAGAAAAAAAAAGAAAGAAAGAAAGAGGATTTTTTCAAAGATAGTGCTTCATAGAGAAGATTCTGTTTATTATCCTAAGCAAGCAACATATTCTACTCATCATCATCACCAGAGTAAGTGGATTGAGACAGCTGCATATTTAAAAGCATCTCTCTCTCGCGTTGATATTAGTATGCAATTAGTGAACATTAGTGTCTCTGTTCATGTAAGTGCTCGGTGCCTGTGTCTGCTGCTAAGAAACGAAGCTCTGCATCACGATGTTGATGGTATGTGTTGGTAGCAGCACAGTAATGCTCTCCTCCTCGTGCTTCCTGGTGGAGACACTCCCCCTGACGGAAGGAACTCTTGGCTTTGTCCGCTCCCCCTTACTCATCCCAATGCTGGGAGAAGCTGGCCAGCTAACTGGTGAAGTTAGAAACAGAAATCGAGCATTCTTGTCTCAGTGTCTTCCTCTGTGGTTCACTTTGGGGTGTTTTTGCTCAAATACAACTTCATCCTGCTCTTCCATGCAGTGAATAATTTAGGGGGTGGGTTCTGACATGTTGGGCAAAGTCTTCAATAATGCAGTACTGCCTGCGGCAAGTGGTTATGTCCGCTCGATTGAGGAGTGAAGCATTAGCAAGCTCACCTGCCTGGAGATGCAGAACCAGGGACCACCTTTCCCTTCATGGAACAGAGCAGACGCCCTGCCTCTCCATCTCTCTATTCTAATTTCACTGTGTTCTGAACTAAGGCTAGCAATAAAGTTCTTATTTATTAAAGCTCCCTCGAACTTTGATATTTGCATACATTGGTTAGTTAGGAACCTTGAGGAAAGGCAAGAAGTAGATTTGGAAAAAAAATTATCACAGAGAATGGCTGAAAGCTTTAGTCAGTGTGGCTTTAGTGAGTGTGGCTTAAGTGGAAATATGTCCTTGGTGAATCATTATGGTTTATGGCACCATTGTTCATGGGCAAGTGGCTTTATTGATATAGGTACGGCTATTTTTAGCAGGGCATAGCTCATAGAAAATATAGCGCTTGAGCAAACAAGCCTTGAAAGGAGCTTAGCAAACCTGGACAGCTCTCTACCTTTCTGAGCAGCTCATGTCTGCCTTAACTATGTAAAAGTACAGCTTGATCTTGAACTAGAAGAGTGATCTCACCTCTGCAGAAGTCAGTGAAGCAGAGATAAGAATCTTATATGTAACACGACGCTAAGGTGAAAAAGTATAAAACTGGAAAGATCTCTAGCAAGTCTGACTTTAAGTCGTCCTCAAAGCGAACAGGGGAGAAAGGCAGAGACACTATGCCAGGAGATCACAACTGGGGAAGGCGGAGACCCAAAGGCATCAGGGCAGGCACCCGTCTTGGTTTGTCAGTTAATTTGCCATCATACCTCTAATTAACATGAAGTTGAATCACCCTAACCTGGTTGTTAACGACTTAAAAGAGAATCAAGTGGAGAAGCAGATTTAGAACACCCTGGCTTATGGACTGAGTAAAAGACATTTCATAAATGCAAGTCATGGGTTCAGCTAGAGAAGTGTCATACCGTCTATTAATAAACAAATGAAAGGGTTACACTGAATTCCGGTCAGTGATTAAGGTGACATTTTTATCTCTCTCTGCCAAATGACTCTCTGTCTCTTCCTGCCGGTTATGAATTCAAGTGGAGAAATGGCAGGTACTACTTATTGAGCCCCTAAAGTATCAATAATAAAACATAACTTTTATTTGTTTTCAACTTTTCAGTTAATTGTTTTTTTCCAACTTCATTGTATCCTCACCAGGGTACTAGATAACATATCCTCGTGGCAATGATTAAGGGAGTGAACGACCAATTCTAAAAACTGGATGGGTTCAGAATATATCTTCGAACCTGGGCCGGTGGAACTGGCAAACATGTTGGACAGGAGGATGGAGAAGAAAAGGATGGAAAGATACCTTCTGGGTTGTGGGCTTGATTAATTACATAATTATGATAAATATAAATGGTAAGTGTCATAGAAGCACAAGACTGGGGGTGGGGGGAGGTAAGACAGAGCCGGTTCAAGTTCAAGTAAGTATTTAGTATTTACTTAGCTTTATTATACTTTCAAATGTGTAACAGAAGACTGATAATTGTTCCAGCCTCCAAGTTTTACTATGAGGAGTAAATTAGATAGTCTATGGAAAGGGGCCTTTGAAGAGTCTAATACTTTCTGAAAATACAAACTCTTAACTGAAGCAATTACCAATTACCCAGGTAGTAGAATAAAAACAACTGATTCTTGATCTGAATTTTCTATAGATGTTAGAAATAAAAAAAAAAGTCCCCATTTTAAAATTTTTGTGGAATTTATCTTTGGCTTCTGAGAGCTTCCAAATGCAATGCAGAAATGGCAATAAAATTTTCTTTTTTTTAGTTCTCTTTTTAAAATAGGAGGGGATAGAATAGCTTTCCTTACATGAAAGGAGCAACATATTCCAGACACTGGTTGTCTACTCCACAAGTACTACCTCATACTTGCTTAATTACAAATCTTCACCTCAAACTTAGATAACTGTTATTGTGCCAATTTGTCAATGAGATTCAGAGAATAACAATATCTGGAACAGGCTTCAATGTAAGTCTATAAACAATTTCAGGATTTTATCTAAAGTTTCCTAAGAATAAAACACATTTGGTTTAACAAATAGGACTTAAGAGCCCACCATATGCCTGGTGTCATGGCCTGGCCGTTCATCACAGCTCAGTTTCCCAGTTACATAACAGGAACAAAAACAAGCAGGTGCAAAAAAATGTGAATAAAACCCTTGGCCATAATAAATATTCACTGCAGCCTTTTCCCCCCAGGGAGATGAAATCTTGCTAATGCAGATGAAATAGTTTTAGTAGTGATTCTGGACCATAAATCTAGGACTAGAGCTGTATGTATTTTTTGTCCTTAGTTTAGCTGATAATTTTTGTCTTCATTTTAGATAGCAACCTTCCCCAGCAATTACATACTTTGCTGAGTTATTTATATAGCACATTGACAGCATGTGAGGGGAGAGGGAGGTGAAAAACTTGTGTGCATTGCAAGTTTCCCGTAGCTCCATGTCAAGCATGGAGCCGAGTGATGATTCAGATGAACTAGCCCTCCTTCCTTCCTACAAATAGAACAAGTTATAAACAAGTCATCATTTTCCAAAAAGTGCCCTTTGAAAGTATTCCCATAATGCAATGAAGTGTCTGCAGTTATATTCAGAAGCTAAGTATTTATTGTTTAAAATGTCAGATCCCTCCATTTAAGAACCTGATTAGACCCTAGCTGGTTAGTTCAGTAGTAGAGTTTTGGCCCAGAATGTGGATGTCCCAGGTTCTATTCCTGGTCAGGGCACACAAGAGAAGTGCCCTTCTGCTTCTCCACCCCTCCCCCTCTCACTTCTCTTTTTCTCTTTCTCTCTCTCTCTTCCCCTCCTGCAGCCATGGCTTGATTGGAGCTAGTCACCCCAGGCACTGAAGCTGGTACCATGGCCTCACCTCAGGCTCTAAGAAGACCTTGGTTGCTGAGCAACGGAGTGACACCCCAGATTAGCAGAGCATCGCCCCTTAGTGAGTTTGAGGGCGGATCCCAGTCAGGGTACATGTGAGAGTCTGTCTCTCTGCCTCCCCTCTTCTCATTGAATTAAAAAAAAAAAGAACCTGATTAGAACTTCAGACCACTTTTGACCATGAAGTTCCTGTGCATGGATGTATCTGAAATCCACTTATTGTGTACTTTTACTGAGTAATAAGTTATATCAGAGCAATGGGATTCTGATGATGTGAATTGGGACAAAAAGAATGTGGTCCAGGCAATATAGTAAAAATTCAATAAAAAGCTATACATTTTATCATTAAAAATACATTTTAAAAAATTTTCATAGTGTCTTTATGTTTGCAAACCAGTTTCATATAAAAGAACATAATGACTTCTGGTGGGAAAAATATATAGGGTAGATGTTATTATTTTTATTACAAAAATCAGGAAAACTCTGGCAAATCTTGAATCACATTTTCTGAGCCATTCCATAACAAAGTTCCACATTAGTCTCCAAAGACTATATTTGCCTTGAAGAATAAGACAATATGGATTCATATAAGTATGTGAATAATATTTATTATATGATTCTAATTATTGTTTATATGTCTTAGTCTGTTCAGGCTACCATAACAAAACACCACGGACTAAGAAGCTTAAATAACAGAAACTTATGCCTGACCAGGCAGTGGTGCAGTGGATAGAGCATCGGACTAGGATGTGGATGACCCAGGTTCGAGACCCCGAGGTCGCCAGCTTGAGCGCTGGCTCATCTGATTTGAACAAGGCTCACCAGCTTGAGCCCAAGGTCGCTGGCTCGAGCAAGGTGTTACTCAGTCTGCTGTAGACCCCTGGTCAAGTCACATGTCAGAAAGCAATCAATGAACAACTAAGGAGCCACAACGAAGGATTGATATTTCTCATCTCTTTCTCCTCCTGTCTGTCTGTCCCTATCTGTCCCTCTCTCTGACTCTCTCTCTGTCTCTGCCACAAAACAAACAAACAAACAAAAAACAATAAGGAAAACCCAGAAATTTATGATCTCAGAGTTCTGGAGGCTAGATCAGGGTTCCATCATGATCTGGCTCTGATGAGAGGTCTTTCCCTAGCAATGGAGCACTTTATCACTGTGTCCTCACAGGCCTTTCCTCGGTGCACACACAGGGCTGGAGGGGGCCTTGGGGGGGCTGTTCTCTTCCTAAAAGGCCACAAATCCTATTTTATTCAGGGCCCACCTTTATGAGAGCATTTAGCTTTAATTACTTTCCTAAAATTCTACCTGCAAAATAGTCACATTGGGAGTTAGGGCTTCAATATATGGATTTAGGAGACACAGTTCAGTCCATAGAACTCACACAGTTAAAAACGTGTCTTTTTAAATATTTCCTACAATAGTTTTATCAAGTCATCTAACAGACAAAATATCTCATGGTGATGCTATTTTACATACATTTTTTCCTTCTAAAAGCCATTTGTTAATTTTTTATGTTATTACCAAAGTGAAATCTTCTCTGGAGTGTTCAAATTATGGGTATCTTTGCTTTTTTATTCTAAAAGGTCAATGAGAAAAATGTTAATTTTCTTTTTAAAATGTAGTTTCATGTTATTTTAATAAAATATGAACTTTTTATTTCCTGTTTATGGAAACTTGCAATAAGGTTATGGTTTATGCTCAGGATCCAAAATAATAAAAAGCAGGCTTATCCAAAACAAAAAACAAACGAACAAACAAAAGAAAGAAAGAAAGAAGCATATTTTATTAACTCAAATGGCCTGTGTATCCTAGAATAGGAAGGAAGATTCTAAATAAACACAACAGAATCACTACATTCACTGGTAATAAAATGCATGTGAATTAAAAACAAAAAGTTCATTTAATATCTATATAAAGATAAGAAGAATATTAAGTTAGAATCAGATATAGTAATCCCACAATAAATATTTGGTAAATGAATGAATAAGTTAATGAATAAATAAATGCACATTAACTCTTTAGATTACTCTTCCTGTGGAGTATTACCTATGTCAGTATTTCTTAAAGTGTGCATTAGTGTGAGCTGAGAATTTAATAGAAATGCAAGTTCTCAGCCCATCTCAGAAACTCTGGGAGTGAGGCCAGAAGTCTCTGGTTGGACACAAAGTCCAGGTGACTATTGCATGTGATGCAAGTTCAAGTTGGAGAACCAATTATCTATCCCAATCAATGTCACTTAAATCATACATTTCATAGTTCCTGTCCCACTAAAACAAGAGACAGGACCTGAGTTCACAAAACACATGCCTCAACAATATTACTTGATGTCAATGTGAGATTTAGTTGTAAATTAAAAAGCCCATCTTCTTTAAGCTGAGTTCCAGTAAAACTTCAGTAAAAGAAATATATAGCCTTAAAATGTGAAAGATACAGAAAGCTAGTATTTATAGGAAAACCCTCAAGTAAAGAAAAATAATTAAAAACTCTACCTGAAAATGAGATTTAAGAAAGCTCTTAGGTCAACACTCGATCAAAATACAAGACAAAATCACATCAGAGTGAAAGGCCGAAAAGCTAGTTTGGCAAAAAGCCCACCAAGAGGTCCCATGGGAAGAAAATCTATACTTTGAATAGTTATAGAAAAAAAAATGAGTTCAGAAATCAACTTTGTCATTCATCAGAAAATTTACACAGGGGGAAACTTTGTAAGTATTTCTGTTACAAAAAAATCTTCAGACAGATGTTTAAATCCTATTTCTCCAGAGAATCCATTTTGGGGAGGTCAATAAATATGATCAGTGTGGGTAAACATGCTGTCAAAGATGATATCTTCATGCTTACTCTCGAATCCACACAGGAGAGAAGCTATATAAAGTAAAAATCAGTATGAGGAGGAAAATTTAACTAGACATCTCTTGCAAAAGCCATATAGGAAGCATTCCTAAAACACATGCAGGTTAGCTGTGAGTTACCTGCTCTTAAAGGATTATTTCTGCTACTATGCTCCTTGGTTGTTGGTGGTAATTGAGTTAATTCTATTCAATGCAACAACAATTACATGTGTGGTTATTATGTTTAAGAACACCCTCAAAATCTACAAAGGCTATTAAAAGTGAGAAGAGCATAGAGCCTTTCCTCCTAGAGGTCTGCAATCAACCTACAGAGATAACTCCTAATGCAATCTCTCTCTTTTTTTTTTTAATAAAGCAAGCAATTTATTTAAAAAGTGACAAAATACAAGAAAAGATGAATTATATCCAAAGAGTGGAACCTGGAGAGGAAGCCAAGTATGAGATGAACTTTGAGGATGGAGGATGGACACAGTTTTTAAGGGTAAAGTGACTTAGGGGAAACATTCTAGGTGGGGAAGGAAATAAAAGCAGAAACAATAAGCAGGAATCAAGACAGAAGAAAGCATGGCACAGCAGGCAGAATACTGCCCCCTCTCACCAATATCCACATCTTAATCCCCTGAACATGTGAACATGTTAGGTTACATAGCAAAAGGGTTGCAGACGGAAATAATATTATGAATCAATAGTCTTTAAGATAAAGTATTCTAGATTATCTAGGGATCTTAATATAATCACCAGAAAGAGTCAGGAAAAGGAGATGACAAAAGAAAAGAAGCAAGGTTAGAATGATGTAACCACAGGATTTGAAGATGGTAGAAGGAAAGCCCAAGCCAAGGAGTATGGTCAGCCACTAAAAACTGGAAAAGAAGGAACATAAATTCTTTCTTCCAGCCTCCAGAGAAAGAACGGAGAGAGGCCAACGCCTTGATTTTAGTTCATTGAGACCTATTTGAAATTTTGACCTCCAAAAATATAAGATAAGTTTGTCTGGTCTTAAGCTACTAAATTTGAGGTAATTTTCCAGAGCAGTGCTAGAAAAAGCAATAAATGCAGATTATAAGAAATAATCGGATCGCAGTGCATTCTCCAGAATTTAAGGCAGTACTCAGAAGGCAGATTGGTATCATGGTGAGAGGCATTTTAACCTCAGGATAAGGCAAGTCTAAATTAAAAACTATAGTGAGGTCTGCCCTGTGGTGGCGCAGTTGATAAAGCGTTGACCTGGAATGTTGAGGTGGCTGGTTCGAAACCTTGGGCTTGCCTGGTATTAGTACATACGAGAAGCAACTACTAGGAGTTGATGCTTCTTGCTCCACCCCCACCCCCTGTCTTTTTCTTTCTCCTCTCTCTAAAATAAAAAAATAAAATCTTTAAAAAATAAAAAAATAAATTTAAAAACTATAGCGAGAAATCATCATAAATATTGAGCTAAGGATTTGTGGGTGCAGAAAGGGGTGTGCAGATTTCATCCAGATTCAGTGTGTAGGACAGACTGCAAGAGAGAAAGATGGGAGGCAGGACGTCTCCCTGAGAGGCCTACTGTACAGTTCAGTTAAGGTGCTCTCCAGGTCTGACAGGCAGTGGTAGCAAGAATAGTAAGGAAGGGAAGAATGGGATAATCCCTACAAAGGTTGATCTGGTTCTGTGTGTGGGGTTGGAGCAGGGGGTGGATTAGAAAAGTTAAAGCATTTCAAGGACAGATGGATGAAAAAAAAACATATGTGTTTATAAAGAAATCAGAACAAACCGTGGGGATGGGGAAGACAGTAAGACAGTATAAGTTTTGAGCATCTTAAAATTGAAAGTTGTATTTTATAATAAAAAAAAGTGAAAAATGGCAATTGGATGCATACACTATTTTACAAATCTAGAAGGTGGTAGAAACTCAGTTGCTCACACAAATTAATTCTCTTTCTCCATAGAAATGGGGGTTATAGCTGGATATAAATCTAGACAATTTTCCAACCCCTCTTGCTGGTAGATCGTAACTAGGCTCCGTCCATTGGAATATGGGTAGAAATGATGTGGGGAAATTCCTAGAATTATTAAGAGAGTCAGTATATTACTTCCACATTTCTTTTCATATGCCCAATGGATTGCAAAGCCCTCGGCTGGAAAGGGACCGGGTCCCAGTATGACCCATGGTAGAAGAGTTTCTCCCCACCTGAACAACCGCCCGGAATCATTATGTGAGGAATATAGGCACTCTGTTTTGCCAAGCCATTGACACTTGTGTCTCCATAGTTTGGCCTGCCCTAAGAGCCACAAAGCAGAGTTTCTGGCAAAAAATGTGACATCAGTAAACGCAGCTGTTAACTTTCTTTAAATAAAGTCAAATTCTACTATGCAGATTTAAACCAGTGACACATGACGGGGCACATACAACTCTTTTTAGCCTGAAATTTCTTCATTCATTTCCAAAGACATTCATTTAAAAAAAAAAAAAAAAACAAAATGAAACAAAAAACCACTCATGGACATGGACAATAGTAACATGATTGTCGGGGGAGATGGAGGAGAGTATGGGGCAATCAACAGTGACAGATGAAGACTTCACTTGGGGGGTGATCACACACTATGGTGTAAGAGGTGTGTCATAAGATTGGGCACTGGAAACCTGTATAATTTTGTGAACAAGTGTCACCCAATAGAAATCAAAAAAGAAACATTACACGATAGAAATTTTGATAAGCAAATCTATATTAAATATATCAGTAAGGTATAAAAAGAGACTAATTAAAAGGGAAAGTGAAAAGAGCAAACAGCAGAAAGGGATTTTGTATTACCCCAATTTCGAGACCTCCAGGATCCCACATTGTCACATATTCACAAACATGAATGCACACATATGGACACACACATCATGTACTATGTAGATGAAAAAATCCCCGTCATCGTCGAAGCTGGTGATAGTTCCTGCAAGATTTGGGTTACCATGTGGCTACATTTCTCCAGAATGACCAAGGAGGACCCAGTGGATGCTTTCTAGAAGAAGAGTTTTTCTGGATAAAAACTTCGTCTACTTTTATATCTTTTTGACTGAACTACAAATGTATCACCTCACAGCTCATTAGGCTCAAAGAAGGAATAATTTAGCTAATCATTACCCAGCCTTAATGGCGCATGGAAAGGGGCTGAGCTCAGCGCCAGGCGGCTGACCGCCTCGGAGGAGAAGAGAGGGCCAACAGGACAGGACGGCCACGGCCGGCTCTGAGCAGACCAGGAGTCAGGCCGCTGACGGCAGAGGCTGGAAAAGGGGAAAGAACTCCTGACGTTTTGATACTTCAGTATTTCCACAGTATGGGGGTTCCACATGCTGTAATCTAAGACAGAATTAAAGGTAAAAATAACTGGGTATTTGCCAGGTGGGTAAAAGATTAATCTGAACAGACTGTTGTTCTAGGATAGAGAGAAGAAGGAAGGAGGAATACTCACTGGGTGTTTATTCAAGACATTTTCTGCAGCCAGCTCTGCCACCTGCCTCCGTTCCTGCCCGGCATGTTCCACTGCCCACCTCAACCTCTCTGTCCCCTTCACGGGGTGAACACCAGGCTTTGCTCCCTGGCTTATCACAGGTGCTCGCTGGTCTCTATCACCGCCGTTAGCACCACTGCAACGGAGTTCTCGGTTTGTCTAGTTCCTGCACTGGACTGTGTGTTTTCTAAGAGCAGGGAAGAGATCTCACAGTTCTGTGCTTTAGTTTCCTAGCAGAAAAACTAAAGGTAACTATAATACTATGAGTAACTTCACAGAGTTGTCATGAAGGCTAAGTTGTTGAATACATGCAAAGTACTTTGAACTGCAATTGGCATCTGGTAAGTGTTACAGAGGTAGCTGTCATCACCGCTTAGCACTGTGTCATCACCATCACAGACTTTATCACAGTTACAATAATGAACTTGCTTGTGAGATTGTGTGATAAATGTCTACCTTCCCACTGCAGGCAGGTCCATGAAGTTTTTTGAATAAAAGACTTGTGTAAATTTTCATTGATGGTTGCTTATTTGACATACAGTAAATATACCCTAAATATTTATTAAAATAAAGAATGGTGAATAAGTAAATAAATATCCCTAAATCTATCCATCTTTTTCTTTGTTGAAACTTTCTCTTAAGGAATGTATGTTAGCTAGATGTCAGGCATGGAAACTCAAGTTACATTGCATTATTACAGAAGTAAATAAAAATCATTATAAAGGCACAAAGAAGCCTTTAGTTTCACTAATTAGTAAAGGAAAATTCAAAATATGAAAGTGTCTCAGCTAACTCTTAAAGACTGGAGCAGAGTTCACTGAGAAGAGGTGTTGTGGGAAGAAGGAAAGACATGGAAGTCAGATGGAGTCGCCATATAACCAAGACCCAGAAGAGGGAGCAGCCTGTGTGGAAACTCACATTCTGAGAAATACGAGTTATGTGGTGAGTCAGAGGCCACAGAACTCAAAAGGGAGTCATACAAGTAAAGAGAAATTGCCTGACCAGGCGGTGAAGCAGTGGATAGAGCATCGGACTGGGACACAGAGCATCCAGGTTCGAGACCTCAAGGTCGCCAGCTTGAGCGCTGGCTCATCTGGTTTGAACAAAGCTCACCAGCTTGAGCCCAAGGTTGCTGGCTTGAGCAAAGGGTCACTCAGTCTGCTTTAACCCCCCGATCAAGGCACATATGAGAAAGCAATCAATGAACAATTACGGAACTGCAACAAAGAATTGATGTCTCTCATCTCTCTCCTTTTCTGTCTGTCTGTCCCTCTCTCTGACTCTCTCTGACTCTGCCACAAAAAAGAAAAAAAGTAAAAAGAAATAAGGCAGTATATTAAGGGATATGTCATTTTATTTTAAAAACATAATCTCACACAAATGTAATTACCTAACTACATAACTAAAACGATATATTTTTAAAAACCTTTTATTGAACTCATTTTTTTTCTGAAAAAAGTCTCCCAATTGGAATAGATGTTCTAAGATGTAATCGCCCTGTTATACTGTTAACCACAAGTGCTGTTTCTATATATGTACGCTTTTCAGTCTGAAGAACAATACTGAACCTGCTATTTTTGTTTTCATGTACAGGTGCATCTTTCTGCAAGGATGTCATGGCAACTACTTCTTTAAACGTTGACTTGACTACTCAATGTTCACTTAGAAAATTAATTATTGTGGAATATTTTCTGATGAATAATTTTGTGATAAAATCACCACAACTCCAGCTACACATTAATTACTACTACCAACTTTTCTCTTAAAATGCACTCTCACACACACAGATGTACAATGTTCTTATTAATTGTTACATCAATAAAGATAAGTGTTCAAGTTTTTAACTAGTAAAAACATTTATTATACAAATAAAGCCCCCAGCTTTCTATTTAGTATGACACATTTTTATTCCAAGAACTTTTGGCCAATGACAATAGTGACAAACTCTTGAAACAAATGTTAGGGTTAATAATACACAGAAGAATAATTTGTCATATATGTACAGAACTTTGCAATTTATTGTGTATTTGAGTCTGTATGTATGTGTGTGTGTGTAGTCTTACTGTATTCTAATAAGATATTTGTAAAACTGACAGTAATATTTGTATTTAGCAAAAAAAGACACAATGATGTGGGGACATTAAATTACTTGCCCAAATTCACCAGATAAGTTTGCAGAAGTATCAGCCAACAGGATCTCTCATTAGTGGACTTTCTCAAATTCCGTGTAATTTACTACCAGAGGTGAAAATGTTAATAGACATCTCAGTATAGACAGACACCATAGGATTAAATTTCTTTTGTTAAATATGTGTTCATTTTTCAAAAATAATACATTACTTGTTTTTCATTACTTTACTGAGCCTCATGGTCTCTAGTGTTATTTTTAGTTCAAGAATAGAAAACAATAATATTCTTCTAAAACATTTTATTGTTATAAAATAAACTGAGTTTTTAATTACTTGAAATCTTTACTGCAAATGGCAGTATAATACAAGTTTCTGGGTTCACTGCATGATGTTATAATTATGGTATAGTCGATAAACACTTTTCATCTGGAATACTTTGTTGAATGATAATAAGGATCAAACTTCCAATAAAAAAGATTGGCATAAATATGCATTTTCATTTCTGCATTTCATGAATTAGCTTCTATTCTTAAACCTGACCTTCTGTAAATAATAACCAAAAGAATTTGTATATGAACTTCCCTTCATTGCCATAGCTTGGGTCTTAGAATTATACAAAAATAATGCACAGAGCTTTAGAACCCAATGAGCCCGGTTCACTCTTGCAACATCAACCTTATTTATATCACTTTAGTAAATTGCATGATATTATTATTTAGAAGAAAATAGTCTCAAGTCTCTGCAGAGAGTATTATTGTTCTCTAATGTAGAAAATGGAACTTTAGAATCAGATAATCCTAGGTTAGTCTGATTCCCCACTATACATTCTTGATACTGAAAAAAATCATTCCAACTCTTGAGAATTTGGTTTCCTCATTTTTAAAATGAGAAAATAATTCCTACTTTTTAGTGTTGTGGTAAGTATTAAATAATATGTTAACTATTAAGTAATATTAAATGAAATACTTATTAAATATCAAGTAATTTTAAGTAAAATTTATCATGTAATTGGTATTTTGTTTCACTCTAAAGAATTTTACTTCTCAGACCCAGGCAAATACCAGAGGATATATGGAACTTAATATTTTGTATCTTTCCTTTGAGATATGTTTTACTGACACTGCTATCTCTATCTATTATAAAGTGTCGCCTTTGTTTTCATTTGCAGTGCCCTTCCTCAACTCTCTCTCTGTCCATAATTGCTGTAAGCTGTGCAGAGCTTTGCCGATATGGAAAAGTTATCTTTGCTGACTAAAGCAATTTTCTTTAAAATAAACATAAACTTTGTGGCTACCCAAGAGCCCTCATTGCATGTACTTAGAAAGATAACCACGTGGTAAGTTGAAAAGGTTTAGAAGCAAAGAATAATGTAAACAAAGTTTTCTGAATTTTCAATGGTCAAGAAGGTGTCCTGGAAGATTTAGCTTCTGCCAGTTTCTTGAGTGGCTCCTTCTTCAGGGTGCTCCTTCTTCAGACTGACATATCTGGTCATCCTGGCCCTTTAGTGAACTAAAGATGCTTGTTGGAGGTGTCACATGGAAATAAAGACAACAGTGGCTGCCTGTGAATTTGGTCTGGCCCACATACCCTCACCCCTCTCTTCTAGTGAAGCTCATTGTTTCCTCTGGGTAAATGACTTGATCCCTACCCCCAATCAAGATCCACATGGTTCTGGTTCTGGGAAGTGGCCCTTTTTCTTATTCTACCATGAAAACAGGTTTGGAAACACTAGGTAAACTTGGCCAATCACAATTTTCATAATTCTTTTCTGAATCTATCTACCTACCTACCTACCTACCTACCTATATATCTTATCTCTCTATCAATTATCTATCTATACTGTATCTCCCCCCCCCCGGATTCTTTAAGGTGATATAATACAAGGATGGTACCCCCAGGACCATCCCCCACTTCTTTCTTGGTCACATGAAGAAACCTACCTGTGGTAATGAAGCTAACGAAGAGGAAAGCAGAACTCATTCAAGTATTCATTCTGTAATCAACCGTTCATTCAGTAAAAGGGATATAACATCTACCCCAATCCAGTTTTAGGTACTTGGCATACATTAAAAAAGTAAAAATAAAATAAAAATCCATGGATTTTATGTTTTTGTAGTGAAAGGAGCAGGGTGAAAAGAGAGACTTGAAATAAAGGAACAGAAAAATATTCAATAAATGCAATGAAAAGTAAATTATACAGGGATCCCCAAACTTTTTACACAGAGGCCAGTTCACTGTTCCTCAGACCATTGGAGGGCCGCCACATACAGTGCTCCTTTCACTGACCACCAAAGAAAGAGGTGCCCTTTCCGGAAGTGTGGCGTGGGGCCAGATAAATGGCCTCAGGGGGCCACATGCGGCCCGCAGGCCATAGTTTGGGGACGTCTGCTAGAAGGTGATAAATCTTACACAAAGAACACTATCCAGATTAAGGGGGATCAGAAGTGCCAGCTTCAGGTTCCATTACTAAATAGAATACTCAGCGTATGACTCATTAAAAAGATAAAATATAAGCATAATTCAAGCAAGGGAGGATATTAACCATGTGGATACTATGGGAGAAGGTTAAATGGTAAGTGCGTAGATACAAAAGCATAAGAGTAGTCATGAAACAAAAGAGCTTTAAGCTTGAACATAGATCATGTATGACCTCAGCTAATGCACCACACCCACAGTCCGAAGAAGAGAAGCCATATGATCATGTCAGTTGGTACAGAAAAAAGCATTTAAAACTTAATATCCGTTCATCCCAGCATGAAAACCCCCAGCAAACTAGGAAGAAAAGGGTATGTCCTCAACTTAATAATGGGAATCTAACATTTATACAGCTCTTACTCTGTTGCTGGTGGTTTGTTATGGAATATATCTAAGTCACATCTTAAAGGTTAATAAACTGAGTCTTAAAGAAATTAAGTAACTTATTTACAGTAATGCAGCTGGATGGAATCATAGTCTGATTGCAGAACTCAGATTGATCCATTAAATGATAAATTGAATGACACTAAACACATATAATGAGTTGTCATAGCTTGAGGCACAACATCCTGAGAGTAATATAATATGAAATTTTATGGTATACGCTACGTCATGGTGCTAACTCATGGGAAAATCCATTTTATCTGACACTGCAATTTGAAAGTGTTTGTATCTCTTAAAAAAGTTTAAAATATTTTCCTCCTATAGTAATAAGCAATAAATAAGTAACTGATATAAACAAAGACTTCCAGTGTGGAGATTCAGGTGAGGGAGGATTACAACATATACCCGCATTCCTTAACCAATAAGGCAAGTAAATTGCCAGCAATTTGCATGACTCATTATCAGGAAACAAAGCCCTTAGAATAGCCCTTCAATACAATGAAGAAATATTACTTAAAGAATACAATTTGTTCTAGTACATGAACAGAATATATTTTTCTGTTGTTAATAACAAGTGAACCAGAGAGAGAAGTAGGCAACACGGAACAGAAACTGTGAAATAAACTGAAAAGGATCATCAGAATCAGCAGAGGAGAAAAAAGTAATTTAAATCTCAAAAGAGATATGTGTCTTAGATACATGAGTCAAAATTGCATCAATGCTTGAGTAAGAAGTAGTTGGAAGTTTAGCACAGAATCCCATTAACATATATATTTTTTTTATATAAACTTTAATGTTCAAATTTATTATATAGCAAAGTACACTAATTTCTCCCCACAATCATATTGTTTTGATAAAGTAATGTATTTCTACAAAATGCCATCTAATTAATGAGAGGCACAAGCAAGGTGAGCTGGTTAAGACCATGACCTATGCCCTGGCCGGTTGGGTCAGTGATAGAGTGTTGGCTGGATGTGTGAATGTCCCAGTTTGATTCCCAGTCAGGGTACACAGGAGAAGCAACCTAACCATCTGTTTCTCTACCCATACAGCCCATTTCTCTCTCTCCCCTCCCATAGCCATGACTCAAGCAAGTTGGCCCGAGGGCTGAAGATGGCTCTGTGGTCTTCAACTCAGGTGTTAAAAATAGCTCTATTGGCAAGTAATGGAGCAACTCCCAAATGAGCAGAGCATCAGGGAGCTTGTCTGGTGGATCCTGATTGGGTGCATGAAGGAGTCTGTTTCTCTGTTTCCCCTGATATCACTTAATTAACAAAAGAAAAATGGCCATGAACTGTGGAGACACCATTACCAGGACTCAAATCCCAGTGCAGCTATTGGCTACTTGGAAGCCACTTTTTCTCTACTGATGTTAAAATAAAATCAGTGCAAACCTCAAAAGCTGTTGTGACAATAAATTAAGTATTTTACATGTGATGTTTATAAAATATCTGGAAAGAAGTAAGACTTTAATGAAGGTTTGCTGTCATTATTTTTGAGAACATGCAGCTCTCATGCTAATAATAGTCACAAACCAGTGACATAACCATGAAGAAGCTATTTCTCAGGACCAATGACCTAGTGATTTTATGCATTGTTTATTGTTAAAAGTGGGAGATGAAATCATATGAACATATATAAGTAATAAGCAAATGAGGGTGTTAGTGATTCTAAATACTGTGATATCGTTAGATCGGTCAAGAGCAAGATGTAAACAAATTCTGGATATCTTTAGTAAACTTAAGATGTTACGGCTAAGCATTTATATTCTGGGTTTTTTTTAAACTTTAAATGGACATCTCTACAGAATAGCTAGATTTTCTTAATGGGAATCTAAATCTCTCAAACTATACTCCAACACTGGAAAACCTACCGCTTTTATATAATGCAATTTTCACAATATGAAGTTTCTTAAAAACAGAACAAACTAATATTCAAGTGTAACTTTTATCTTAGTTGTTGACTGGCAACATGACTGTCATAATAAGATGTGGAGGCTAAGACTGGCAAAGCAGGGTTAACTACTGATAATACCCCGTTTCTCCTCAGATGGGACAAACCCTATTTTACAAAAATCTTCCATAAGAAGTTGAGTGAAATTTTTGAAAAAGAAAACATGTTGAATTGTATTTTGCAAACTTGAGTCATTTGGATAACATATACCAAAAAGCTAGGATGGAAAGTGAGCGATTCCTAGTCAGAGAGGCCTTGACCTACAGGATTAGACTGTTCATGGTTCCAGGTGGAACCCTGATGCATGCACTCATGTCAGCCTGCTCCTTTCCACAATCTTAAAGCCTCACACATTTCTTGGCACAAAGTATAACTTCAATGAATCATATGTAAAAAAAATGGCAAAGTTAGAAAATATCAAAATGCTTGTTCCTAGCTAGAGAGCATCAGAACTACTTCAAGAAGCACTGACATTTGACATAAGTCTTGAAAGTTAACATGATTCATGTGGCAAATCTTTAATGATAATATAATCCTTTCCATGTGAGTCCCCAAAACAGAGGTGGGGAAGCTTTTTGGCTGAGAGAGCCATAAATGCCACATATTTTAAAATGTAATTCCGTGAGAGCCATACAACAACCTGTGTATGTTACGCATTATCCAGTAAAAATTTGGTGTTGTCCCAGAGAACAGCTGTGATTGGCTCCAGCCACCCGCAACCATGAATGTGAGTAGTAGGAAATGAATGGATTGTAATACATGAGAATGTTTTATATTTTTAACGTTATTATTTTTTATTAAAGATTTGTCTGCGAGCCAGATGCAGCCAGCAAAAGAGCCACATCTGGCTTGTGAGCCATAGGTTCCCGACCCCTGCCTCTAATGCACATTATGGATCTATGTAAATGGCATAAAAATAAATTTTGTCCTCTGTAGAGTCTGGAATTTTCTATGCGCCACCTGATTCGAAACTTATTTTCTTTTTATTAAGTTCAAACTTGACCCTCCACTGACATTCCGAGCCACCTGCATCTATCAGATTGACCACCCTCATCTCCATGCTATAAATTCACAGAGGGACATATGAATCTGTCGTGTGTGTGTGTGTGTGTGTGTGTGTGTGTGTGTGTACATTAGAGTCCACCTCACATAAGACTTTGCAAAACATTTTTGCTGCACGAATTATCCCTTCATCTATCACTCGGTCTCAGGATCCTCATCACTCTTCCTCAAACTCTCACCTCCTTGCAGCTATCTTTTTAAAACTCAGGTTCTGATTCTCAGATCAGTGAAAAGCCTCATTCTCCCTTTCAACTTCTTCTCTCCCCACAAGAGGAGCATTCATGCCATGGTTCCTCTTGATCTGAAAATTCAAATCTCACCAAAGCCTGGGCTTGTACCATCTGTGTTCCAGTTCCTGGAGATGAAACTTGTTCTAATAACATGAACTGCTCCTAATACGGGCCTCCCACAACCAACCAACCCTACCTCCTTTGAGAGGAACAAACTCTGTTAAAATAAAGCTGAAGTTTCCCCTGTGTCAACATAGTTCAACCCCACATGATGAAAGCACACATTCTGTTAGCTGAGATTTCTTCTATGGCCTAGAGGCAATTGAACACAATTACAGACTGAATGTTTGTGTGTTCCTTTAAAATCCATATTTTGGAACTGTCTCCCCCAGTGAGATGGTATTAGGAGGCGGGATTTAGAAGGTGACTTCAATTCAATGACATCATGAGATTAGAGCCCTCATGAACAGGAGGAATGCCCTGATGAGATTCACAAGGGAGTTTGCCCCCTCCGTCCCACCATACTGAGGACAGAGCAAGAGGACAGCCATCCAAGAACCAGGAGGCAGGTCCACACCAGATACTGCCTCTGCTGCTCCCTTCATGTTGGACATCCAGGCTCGAAAACTGGGAGAAATACGTTTTGATGTCAGTAAATTAGCTGGTTTGTGGTCTTTTGCCATAGTATCCTGACATGACTATGACAAAGACATCGGCCCTTAACAGTGAGGTTGCCCTTGTTTCTCTGGAAGAACACCACCAACTTTCTTGGATGAGGAGTGGGGTCCCCGCTGCAACTTCTTCTGGGAAAATGGGGGGAGCAGTATTTGCCAATTCACTCCACTATCTAAAAATGCATGTAGGTGAGACTGAAAGAAGAGTGTGTCAGAGATAGTGACAAGTCCTTGGACTGGAGAAAGTGAGAAAACCATGGGAATTAGATTGAGGTTAGGGATGGATCTAGATTACCAAAAGCTTTTATAGTCAAGCAAGGGAATTTAGATATAAACATCTGGCCAACAGCCAGAGCTGCTATC
Source organism: Saccopteryx bilineata (assembly GCF_036850765.1). Lineage (NCBI taxonomy): Eukaryota > Metazoa > Chordata > Mammalia > Chiroptera > Emballonuridae > Saccopteryx > Saccopteryx bilineata. Next base: position 254,396,515 of record NC_089494.1, read on the forward strand.
ACTTAAAGAAAAATGTTATAATTAGAAGGCCCTGGCTCTCAGGCTCAAGTTCTAGAAAAAATAATGTTCTAGAAAAGAACCCTCTTTGACTCGCTAAACATATCTGCTGCCTTAAACCCTCAATCCATTCCTTACTCCGCTCTGTGACAAAAGTGACTGATGGCTAAATTCAATCCATTCAGTTACGCTATATTCTCGGTCACATTCTCTCTTAATGAGCAGAATCTAGAAAAAGTCTAGCAAAAATTGAAATCAAAGAGACCTTTAAGTCAACTATCATCTTTGACTTTCTATTACAGATCATCTTCGACTTACCTATAACAAGGAGATAATAATGTCCACCCATAAAATTGTTGCAGGGATTAATTAGTTGAAACACCCCTTTCTTCTCTTTCCATTATGTTTGAGGTGAAAGAAGAAAAGGAACATTAAAACAAAACCAAAAAAGCTCACTTGGTATGTAAACACATTTTATCTGTTTACATGCAAGCCAAATCTTTGAATGTGACACTTTTTGTTTGTTTTTACATGTTTCTGTCACTTTAGAACTCAAAATTTCCCCACAGTTGTTATATACAGCACAGCGCATTCCCCGGCAGGCATTTCCTTCAAGCAATTACAGACTTCTTAATATGATATGTTTTTAGTCTGTATATATTTCATGCAAATCGCATCTCAAAATGCTCTGCAAAGTTAAATAATTCAAGTAGAGAATTCAATAATACATAAATGGAATGGGGAGAAGACATTAGGAGATGTTGTCTAACCAGAGCATTGAAAACCCGTGGTTGTTAATAAAAGAATTAATGCTGAAGAAGCAAAGAA